>NW_026609310.1:0-202500 GCF_029499605.1 Hyla sarda
CCCATGGTGAATGATGATCAGTGATAATAGTGAGGATATGAGGACCATACAATATAGTAGAGATGATAAGAGTGACTCCATGGTGATGGTGATCAGTGATAATAGTGAGGATGTGAGACCATACATATAGTAGAGATGATAAGAGTGACCATGGTGATGGTGATCAGTGATAATAGTGAGGATGTGAGGACCATACAATATAGTAGAGATGATAAGAGTGACCCCATGGTGATGGTGATCAGTGATAATAGTGAGGATGTGAGGACCATACAAATAGTAGAGATGATAAGAGTGATCCCCATGGTGATGATGATCAGTGATAATAGTGAGGATGTGAGGACCATACAATATTAGTAGAAGATAAGAGTGACCCATGGTGATGATGATCAGTGATAATAGTGAGGATGTGAGGACCATACATATAGTAGAGATAAGAGTGACCCCATGGTGATGGTGATGATCAGTGATAATAGTGAGGATGTGAGGACCATACAATATAGTAGAGATAAGAGTGACCCATGGTGATGATCAGTGATAATAGTGAGGATGTGAGGACCATACAATATAGTAGAGATGATAAGAGTGACCCCATGGTGATGATGATCAGTGATAATAGTGAGGATGTGAGACCATACAATATAGTAGAGATGATAAGAGTGACCCCATGGTGATGGTGATCGGTGATAATAGTGAGGATGTGAGGACCATACAATATAGTAGAGATGATAAGAGTGACCACATGGTGATGGTGATCAGTGATAATAGTGAGGATGTGAGACCATACAATATAGTAGAGATGATAAGAGTGACCCCATGGTGAGATGATCAGTGATAATAGTGAGGATGTGAGGACCATACAATATAGTAGAGATAGAGTGACCCATGGTGATGATGATCAGTGATAATAGTGAGGATGTGAGGACCATACATATAGTAGAGATGATAAGAGTGACCCCATGGTGGTGATGATCAGTGATAATAGTGAGGATGTGAGGACCATAATATAGTAGAGATGATAAGAGTGACCCCATGGTGATGGTGATGATCAGTGATAATAGTGAGGATGTGAGGACCATACAATATAGTAGATATAAGAGTGACCCATGGTGATGATGATCAGTGATAATAGTGAGGATGTGAGGACCATACAATATAGTAGAGATGATAAGAGTGACCCCATGGTGATGGTGATCAGTGATAATAGTGAGGATGTGAGGACCATACAATATAGTAGAGATGATAAGAGTGACCCCATGGTGATGATGACAGTGATAATAGTGAGGATGTGAGGACCATACAATATAGTAGAGATGATAAGAGTGACCCCATGGTGATGGTGATGATCAGTGATAATAGTGAGGATGTGAGGACCATAGTAGAGATAAGAGTGACCCCATGGTGATGGTGATGATCAGTGATAATAGTGAGGATGTGAGGACCATACAATATAGTAGAGATGATAAGAGTGACCCCATGGTGATGGTGATCAGTGATAATAGTGAGGATGTGAGGACCATACAATATAGTAGAGATAAGAGTGACCCCATGGTGATGGTGATGATCAGTGATAATAGTGAGGATGTGAGGACATACAATATAGTAGAGATAAGAGTGACCCCATGGTGATGGTGATGATCAGTGATAATAGTGAGGATGTGAGGACCATACAATATAGTAGAGATTATAAGAGTGACCCATGGTGATGGTGATGATCAGTGATAATAGTGAGGATGTGAGGACCATACAATATAGTAGAGATGATAAGAGTGACCCCATGGTGATGATCAGTGATAATAGTGAGGATGTGAGGACCATACAATATAGTAGAGATAAGAGTGACCCCATGGTGATGATGATCAGTGATAATAGTGAGGATGTGAGGACCATACAATATAGTAGAGATAAGAGTGACCCCATGGTGAGGTGATGATCAGTGATAATAGTGAGGATGTGAGGACCATACAATATAGTAGAGATGATAAGAGTGACCCATGGTGATGGTGATCAGTGATATAGTGAGGATGTGAGGACCATACAATATAGTAGAGATAAGAGTGACCCCATGGTGATGGTGATGATCAGTGATAATAGTGAGGATGTGAGGACCATACAATATAGTAGAGATAAGAGTGACCCCATGGTTGATGGTGATGATCAGTGATAATAGTGAGGATGTGAGGACCATACAATATAGTAGAGATGATAAGAGTGACCCCATGGTGATGGTGATTGATCAGTGATAATAGTGAGGATGTAGAGGACCATACAATATAGTAGAGATGATAAGAGTGACCCCATGGTGATGGTGATGATCAGTGATAATAGTGAGGATGTGAGGACCATACAATATAGTAGAGATAGTAAGAGTGACCCCATGGTGATGATCAGTGATAATAGTGAGGATGTGAGGACCATACAATATAGTAGAGATGATAAGAGTGACCCTCATGGTGATGGTGATCAGTGATAATAGTGAGGATGTGAGGACCATACAATATAGTAGAGATGATAAGAGTGACCCCATGGTGATGGTGATCAGTGATAATAGTGAGGATGTGAGGACCATACAATATAGTAGAGATGATAAGAGTGACCCCATGGTGATGATCAGTGATAATAGTGAGGATGTGAGGACCATACAATATAGTAGAGATGATAAGAGTGACCCCATGGTGATGATGATCAGTGATAATAGTGAGGATGTGAGGACCATACAATATGGTAGAGATAAGAGTGACCCCATGATGGTGATCAGTGATAATAGTGAGGATGTGAGGACCATACAATATAGTAGAGATAAGAGTGACCCATGGTGATGGTGATGATCAGTGATAATAGTGAGGATGTGAGGACCATACAATATAGTAGAGATAAGAGTGACCCCATGGTGATGGTGATCAGTGATAATAGTGAGGATGTGAGGACCATACAATATAGTAGAGATAAGAGTGACCCATGGTGATGATGATCAGTGATAATAGTGAGGATGTGAGGACCATACAATATAGTAGAGATGATAAGAGTGACCCCATGGTGATGGTGATCAGTGATAATAGTGAGGATGTGAGGACCATACAATATAGTAGAGATGATAAGAGTGACCCCATGGTGATGGTGATCAGTGATAATAGTGAGGATGTGAGGACCATACATATAGTAGAGATGATAAGAGTGACCCCATGGTGATGATGATCAGTGATAATAGTGAGGATGTGAGGTCCATACAATATAGTAGAGATAAGAGTGACCCCATGGTGATGATCAGTGATAATAGTGAGGATGTGAGGACCATACAATATAGTAGAGATGATAAGAGTGACCCCATGGTGAGGTGATGATCAGTGATAATAGTGAGGATGTGAGGACCATACAATATAGTAGAGATGATAAGAGTGACCCATGGTGATCGTGATCAGTGATAATAGTGAGGATGTGAGGACCATACAATATAGTAGAGATGATAAGAGTGACCCCATGGTGATGGTGATCAGTGATAATAGTGAGGATGTGAGGACCATACAATATAGTAGAGATGATAAGAGTGACCCATGGTGATGATCAGTGATAATAGTGAGGATGTGAGGACCATACAATATAGTAGAGATGATAAGAGTGACCCCATGGTGGTTGTGATGATCAGTGATAATAGTGAGGATGTGAGGACCAACAATATAGTAGAGATGATAAGAGTGACCCCATGGTGATGGTGATCAGTGATAATAGTGGGATGTGAGGACCATACAATATAGTAGAGATGATAAGAGTGACCCATGGTGATGTGATCAGTGATAATAGTGAGGATGTGAGGACCATACAATATAGTAGAGATGATAAGAGTGACCCCATGGTGATGGTGATCAGTGATAATAGTGAGGATGTGAGGACCATACAATATAGTAGAGATAAGAGTGACCCCATGGTGATGGTGATCAGTGATAATAGTGAGGATGTGAGGACCATACAATATAGTAGAGACTGATAAGAGTGACCCCATGGTGATGGTGATGATCAGTGATAATAGTGAGGATGTGAGGACCATACAATATAGTAGAGATGATAAGAGTGACCCCATGGTGATGATGGTGATCAGTGATAATAGTGAGGATGTGAGGACATACAATATAGTAGAGATAAGAGTGACCCCATGATGATGATCAGTGATAATAGTGAGGATGTGAGGACCATACAATATAGTAGAGATGATAAGAGTGACCCCATGGTGATGGTGATCAGTGATAATAGTGAGGATGTGAGGACCATATAATATAGTAGAGATGATAAGAGTGACCCCATGGTGATGATGATCAGTGATAATAGTGAGGATGTGAGGACCATACAATATAGTAGAGATGATAAGAGTGACCCCATGGTGATGGTGATCAGTGATAATAGTGAGGATGTGAGGACCATACAATATAGTAGAGATAAGAGTGACCCCATGATGATGATGATGATCAGTGATAATAGTGAGGATGTGAGGACCATACAATATAGTAGAGATGATAAGAGTGACCCCATGGTGATGATGATCAGTGATAATAGTGAGGATGTGAGGACCATACAATATAGTAGAGATAAGAGTGACCCCATGGTGATGGTGATGATCAGTGATAATAGTGAGGATGTGAGGACCATACATATAGTAGAGATGATAAGAGTGACCCCATGGTGATGGTGATCCAGTGATAATAGTGAGGATGTGAGGACCATACAATATAGTAGAGATAAGAGTGACCCCATGGTGATGATGATCAGTGATAATAGTGAGGATGTGAGGACCATACAATATAGTAGAGATGATAAGAGTGACCCCATGGTGATGATGATCAGTGATAATAGTGAGGATGTGAGGACCATACAATATAGTAGAGATGATAAGAGAGGACCCATGTGATGATGATCAGTGATAATAGTGAGATGTGAGGACCATACAATATAGTAGAGATGATAAGAGTGACCCCATGGTGATGGTATCAGTGATAATAGTGAGGATGTGAGGACCATACAATATAGTATAGAATAAGAGTGATCCCATGGTGATGATGATCAGTGATAATAGTGAGGATGTGAGGACCATACAATATAGTAGAGATGATAAGAGTGACCCCATGGTGATGATGATCAGTGATAATAGTGAGGATGTGAGGACCATACAATTATAGTAGAGATAAGAGTGACCCCATGGGATGGTGATCAGTGATAATAGTGAGGATGTGAGGACCATACAATATAGTACAGATGATAAGAGTGACCCCATGATGATGGTGATCAGTGATAATAGTGAGGATGTGAAGACCATACAATATAGTAGAGATAAGAGTGACCCCATGGTGATGGTGATCAGTGATAATAGTGAGGATGTGAGGACCATACAATATAGTAGAGATGATAAGAGTGATCCCATGGTGATGATGATCAGTGATAATAGTGAGGATGTGAGGACCATACAATATAGTAGAGATGATAAGAGTGACCCCATGGTGATGATCAGTGATAATAGTGAGGATGTGAGGACCATACAATATAGTAGAGATGATAAGAGTGACCCATGGTGATGGTGATCAGTGATAATAGTGAGGATGTGAGGACCATATAATATAGTAGAGATGATAAGAGTGAACCCATGGTGATGATGATCAGTGATAATAGTGAGGATGTGAGGACCATACAATATAGTAGAGATGATAAGAGTGACCCATGGTGATGATGGTGATCAGTGATAATAGTGAGGATGTGAGGACCATACAATATAGTAGAGATAAGAGTGACCCCATGGTGATGGTGATCAGTGATAATAGTGAGGATGTGAGGACCATACAATATAGTAGAGATGATAAGAGTGACCCCATGGTGATGGTGATCAGTGATAATAGTGAGGATGTGAGGACCATACAATATAGTAGAGATGATAAGAGTGACCCCATGGTGATGGTGATCAGTGATAATAGTGAGGATGTGAGGACCATACAATATAGTAGAGATAAGAGTGACCCCATGATGATGATGATGATCAGTGATAATAGTGAGGATGTGAGGACCATACAATATAGTAGAGATGATAAGAGTGACCCCATGGTGATGATGATTAGTGATAATAGTGAGGATGTGAGGACCATACAATATAGTAGAGATGATAAGAGTGACCCCATGGTGATGGTGATGATCAGTGATAATAGTGAGGATGTGAGGACCATACAATATAGTAGAGATGATAAGAGTGACCCCATGGTGATGGTGATCAGTGATAATAGTGAGGATGTGAGGACCATACAATATAGTAGAGATGATAAGAGTGACCCATGGTGATGATGATCAGTGATAATAGTGAGGATGTGAGGACCATACAATATAGTAGAGATGATAAGAGTGACCCCATGGTGATGGTGATCAGTGATAATAGTGAGGATGTGAGGACCATACAATATAGTAGAGATAAGAGTGACCCCATGGTGATGGTGATCAGTGATAATAGTGAGGATGTGAGGACCATACAATATAGTACAGATGATAAGAGTGACCCCATGGTGATGGTGATCAGTGATAATAGTGAGGATGTGAAGACCATACAATATAGTAGAGATGATAAGAGTGACCCCATGGTGATGATGATCAGTGATAATAGTGAGGATGTGAGGACCATACAATATAGTAGAGATAAGAGTGACCCCATGGTGATGATCAGTGATAATAGTGAGGATGTGAGGACCATACAATATAGTAGAAGATAAGAGTGACCCCATGGTGATGGTGATCAGTGATAATAGTGAGGATATGAGGACCATACAATATAGTAGAGATGATAAGAGTGACCCCGATGGTGATGATCAGTGATAATAGTGAGGATGTGAGGACCATACAATATAGTAGAGATGATAAGAGTGACCCCATGGTTGATGGTGATCAGTGATAATAGTGAGGATGTGAGGACCATACAATATAGTAGAGATGATAAGAGTGACCCCATGGTGATGGTGATCAGTGATAATAGTGAGGATGTGAGGACCATACAATATAGTAGAGATGATAGAGTGACCCCAGGGTGATGGTGATGATCAGTGATAATAGTGAGGATGTGAGGACCATACAATATAGTAGAGATGATAAGAGTGACCCCATGGTGATGATGGTGATCAGTGATAATAGTGAGGATGTGAGGACCATACAATATAGTAGAGATGATAAGAGTGACCCCATGGTGATGGTGATCAGTGATAATAGTGAGATGTGAGGACCATACAATATAGTAGAGATGATAAGAGTGACCCATGGTGATGGTGATCAGTGATAATAGTGAGGATGTGAGGACCATACAATATAGTAGAGAAGATAAGAGTGACCCCATGGTGATGGTGATGATCAGTGATAATAGTGAGGATGTGAGGACCATACAATATAGTAGAGATGATAAGAGTGACCCCATGGTGATGGTGATCAGTGATAATAGTGAGGATGTGAGGACCATACAATATAGTAGAGATGATAAGAGTGATCCCATGGTGATGGTGATCAGTGATAATAGTGAGGATGTGAGGACCATACAATATAGTAGAGATGATAAGAGTGACCCCATGGTGATAGTGATCAGTGATAATAGTGAGGATGTGAGACCATACAATATAGTAGAGATGATAAGAGTGACCCCATGGTGATGGTGATCGGTGATAATAGTGAGGATGTGAGGACCATACAATATAGTAGAGTGATAAGAGTGACCCCATGGTGATGATCAGTGATAATAGTGAGGATGTGAGGACCATACAATATAGTAGAGATGATAAGAGTGACCCCATGGTGATGGTGATCAGTGATAATAGTGAGGATGTGAGGACCATACAATATAGTAGAGATGATAAGAGTGACCCCATGGTGGTGATGATCAGTGATATAGTGAGGATGTGAGGACCATACAATATAGTAGAGATGATAAGAGTGATCCCATGGTGATGGTGATCAGTGATAATAGTGAGGATGTGAGGACCATACAATATAGTAGAGATGATAAGAGTGACCCCATGGTGATGATCAGTGATAATAGTGAGGATGTGAGGACCATACAATATAGTAGAGATGATAAGAGTGACCCATGGTGATGGTGATCAGTGATAATAGTGAGGATGTGAGGACCATACAATATAGTAGAGATGATAAGAGTGACCCCATGGTGATGATGATCAGTGATATAGTGAGGATGTGAGGACCATACAATATAGTAGAGATAAGAGTGACCCCATGGTGATGATGATCAGTGATAATAGTGAGGATGTGAGGACCATACAATATAGTAGAGATGATAAGAGTGATCCCATGGTGATGATGATCGTGATAATAGTGAGGATGTGAGGACCATACAATATAGTAGAGATGAATAAGAGTGACCCCATGGTGATGGTGATCAGTGATAATAGTGAGGATGTGAGGACCATACAATAGTTGAGATGATAAGAGTGACCCCATGTGATGATGATCAGTGATAATAGTGAGGATGTGAGGACCATACAATATAGTAGAGATGATAAGAGTGATCCCATGGTGATGATGATCAGTGATAATAGTGAGGATGTGAGGACCATACAATATAGTAGAGATAAGAGTGACCCCATGTGATGATGATCAGTGATAATAGTGAGGATGTGAGGACCATACAATATAGTAGAGATGATAAGAGTGACCCCATGGTGATGATGATCAGTGATAATAGTGAGGATGTGAGGACCATACAATATAGTAGAGATAAGAGTGACCCATGTGATGATGATCAGTGATAATAGTGAGGATGTGAGGACCATACAATATAGTAGAGATGATAAGAGTGACCCCATGGTTGATCAGTGATAATAGTGAGGATGTGAGGACCATACAATATAGTAGAGATAAGAGTGACCCCATGGTGATGTGATCAGTGAATATATGAGGATGTGAGGACCATACAATATAGTAGAGATGATAAGAGTGACCCCATGGTGATGATCAGTGATAATAGTGAGGATGTGAGGACATACAATATAGTAGAGATGATAAGAGTGACCCCATGTGATCAGTGATAATAGTGAGGATGTGTGGACCATACAATATAGTAGAGATGATAAGAGTGACCCCATGGTGATGATGATCAGTGATAATAGTGAGGATGTGAGGACCATACAATATAGTAGAGATAAGAGTGACCCCATGGATGATGTGATCAGTGATAATAGTGAGGATGTGAGGACCATACAATATAGTAGAGATGATAAGAGTGACCCCATGATGATGGTGATCAGTGATAATAGTGAGGATGTGAGGACCATACAATATAGTAGAGATGATAAGAGTGACCCCATGATGATGATGATCAGTGATAATAGTGAGGATGTGAGGACCATACAATATAGTAGAGATGATAAGAGTGACCCCATGTGATGGTGATCAGTGATAATAGTGAGGATGTGAGGACCATACAATATAGTAGAGATAAGAGTGACCCCATGGTGATGATGATCAGTGATAATAGTGAGGATGTGAGGACCATACAATATAGTAGAGATATAAGAGTGACCCATGGTGATGATCAGTGATAATAGTGAGGATGTGAGGACCATACAATATAGTAGAGATGATAAGAGTGACCCATGGGGATGGTGATCAGTGATAATAGTGAGGATGTGAGGACCATAAATATAGTAGAGATAAGAGTGACCCCATGGTGATGAGATCAGTGATAATAGTGAGGATGTGAGGACCATACAATATAGTAGAGATGATAAGAGTGACCCCATGGTGATCAGGTGATATAGTGAGGATGTGAGACCATACAATATAGTAGAGATTAAAGTGACCCCATGGTGATGATGATCAGTGATAATAGTGAGGATGTGAGACATACAATATAGGTAGAGATAAGAGTGACCCCATGGTGATGATCAGTGGATAATAGTGAGGATGTGAAGGGGTGACATACAAGTGATAGTAGAGGGATGAGAAGAGTGACCCCATGGTGATGGTGATCCGAGAAATAGTGAGGAGTAGGGACCATACAATATAGTAGAGATGATAAGAGTGACCCCATGGTGATGGTGATATCTTGATATGAGTGAGGATGTCAGACGCCATACAATATAGATAGAGTGACCCATTATATCATATAATAGTGAGATTCACCGGACCCTTGGATGTGAAATAGTGAGGATGTGAGGACCATACAATATAGTAGAGATAAGAGTGACCCCATGGTGATGGTGATCAGTGATAATAGTGAGGACGTGAGGACCATACAATATAGTAGAGATGATAAGAGTGACCCCATGGTGATGATGATGATCAGTGATAATAGTGAGGATGTGAGGACCATACAATATAGTAGAGATAAGAGTGACCCCATGGTGATGGTGATCAGTGATAATAGTGAGGATGTGATGACCATACAATATAGTAGAGATGATAAAAGTGACCCCATGGTGATGGTGATCAGTGATAATAGTGAGGATGTGAGGACCATACAATATAGTAGAGATGATAAGAGTGACCCCATGGTGATGATGATCAGTGATAATAGTGAGGATGTGAGGACCATACAATATAGTAGAGATAAGAGTGACCCCATGGTGATGATGATCAGTGATAATAGTGAGGATGTGAGGACCATACAATATAGTAGAGATAAGAGTGACCCCATGGTGATGATGATCAGTGATAATAGTGAGGATGTGAGGACCATACAATATAGTAGAGATAAGAGTGACCCCATGGTGATGATGATCAGTGATAATAGTGAGGATGTGAGGACCATACAATATAGTAGAGATAAGATTGACCCCATGGTGATGGTGATCAGTGATAATAGTGAGGATGTGAGAACCATACAATATAGTAGAGATAAGAGTGACCCCATGGTGATGGTGATCAGTGATATTAGTGAGGATGTGAGGACCATACAATATAGTAGAGATGATAAGAGTGACCCCATGGTGATGGTGATCAGTGATAATAGAGAGGATGTGAGGACCATACAATATATTAGAGATGATAAGAGTGACCCCATGGTGATGATGATCAGTGATAATAGTGAGGATGTGAGGACCATACAATATAGTAGAGATGATAAGAGTGACCCCATGGTGATGATGATGATCAGTGATAATAGTGAGGATGTGAGGACCATACAATATAGTAGAGATGATAAGAGTGACCCCATGGTAATGATCAGTGATAATAGTGAGGATGTGAGGACCATACAATATAGTAGAGATGATGAGAGTGACCCCATGGTGATGATGATCAGTGATAATAGTGAGGATGTGAGGACCATACAATATAGTAGAGATGATAAGAGTGACCCCATGGTGATGATCAGTGATAATAGTGAGGATGTGAGGACCATACAATATAGTAGAGATAAGAGTGACCCCATGGTGATGGTGATCAGTGATAATAGTGAGGATGTGAGGACCATACAATATAGTAGAGATGATAAGAGTGACCCCATGGTGATGGTGATGATCAGTGATAATAGTGAGGATGTGAGGACCATACAATATAGTAGAGATGATAAGAGTGACCCCATGGTGATGGTGATCAGTGATAATAGTGAGGATGTGAGGACCATACAATATAGTAGAGATAAGAGTGACCCCATGGTGATGATGATCAGTGATAATAGTGAGGATGTGAGGACCATACAATATAGTAGAGATAAGAGTGACCCCATGGTGATGATGATCAGTGATAATAGTGAGGATGTGAGGACCATACAATATAGTAGAGATGATAAGAGTGACCCCATGGTGATGGTGATCAGTGATAATAGTGAGGATGTGAGGACCATACAATATAGTAGAGATGATAAGAGTGACCCCATGGTGATGGTGATCAGTGATAATAGTGAGGATGTGAGAACCATACAATATAGTAGAGATAAGAGTGACCCCATGGTGATGGTGATCAGTGATAATAGTGAGGATGTGAGGACCATACAATATAGTAGAGATGATAAGAGTGACCCCATGGTGATGATGATGATCAGTGATAATAGTGAGGATGTGAGGACCATACAATATAGTAGAGATGATAAGAGTGACCCCATGGTGATGGTGATGATCAGTGATAATAGTGAGGATGTGAGGACCATACAATATAGTAGAGATGATAAGAGTGACCCCATGGTGATGATGATCAGTGATAATAGTGAGGATGTGAGGACCATACAATATAGTAGAGATAAGAGTGACCCCATGGTGATGATGATCAGTGATAATAGTGAGGATGTGAGGACCATACAATATAGTAGAGATAAGAGTGACCCCATGGTGATGATCAGTGATAATAGTGAGGATGTGAGGACCATACAATATAGTAGAGATGATAAGAGTGACCCCATGGTGATGGTGATCAGTGATAATAGTGAGGATGTGAGGACCATACAATATAGTAGAGATGATAAGAGTGACCCCATGGTGAAGGTGATGATCAGTGATAATAGTGAGGATGTCAGGACCATACAATATAGTAGAGATGATAAGAGTGACCCCATGGTGATGGTGATCAGTGATAATAGTGAGGATGTGAGGACCATACAATATAGTAGAGATAAGAGTGACCCCATGGTGATGGTGATCAGTGATAATAGTGAGGACGTGAGGACCATACAATATAGTAGAGATGATAAGAGTGACCCCATGGTGATGATGATGATCAGTGATAATAGTGAGGATGTGAGGACCATACAATATAGTAGAGATAAGAGTGACCCCATGGTGATGGTGATCAGTGATAATAGTGAGGATGTGAGGACCATACAATATAGTAGAGATGATAAAAGTGACCCCATGGTGATGGTGATCAGTGATAATAGTGAGGATGTGAGGACCATACAATATAGTAGAGATGATAAGAGTGACCCCATGGTGATGATGATCAGTGATAATAGTGAGGATGTGAGGACCATACAATATAGTAGAGATAAGAGTGACCCCATGGTGATGATGATCAGTGATAATAGTGAGGATGTGAGGACCATACAATATAGTAGAGATAAGAGTGACCCCATGGTGATGGTGATCAGTGATAATAGTGAGGATGTGAGGACCATACAATATAGTAGAGATAAGAGTGACCCCATGGTGATGGTGATCAGTGATATTAGTGAGGATGTGAGGACCATACAATATAGTAGAGATGATAAGAGTGACCCCATGGTGATGGTGATCAGTGATAATAGTGAGGATGTGAGGACCATACAATATAGTAGAGATGATAAGAGTGACCCCAGGGTGATGGTGATCAGTGATAATAGTGAGGATGTGAGGACCATACAATATAGTAGAGATGATAAGAGTGATCCCATGGTGATGGTGATCAGTGATAATAGAGAGGATGTGAGGACCATACAATATAGTAGAGATGATAAGAGTGACCCCATGGTGATGATGATCAGTGATAATAGTGAGGATGTGAGGACCATACAATATAGTAGAGATGATAAGAGTGACCCCATGGTGATGGTGATCAGTGATAATAGTGAGGATGTGAGGACCATACAATATAGTAGAGATGATAATAGTGACCCCATGGTGATGGTGATCAGTGATAATAGTGGGGATGTGAGGACCATGCAATATAGTAGAGATAAGAGTGACCCCATGGTGATGATCAGTGATAATAGTGAGGATGTGAGGACCATACAATATAGTAGAGATGATAAGAGTGACCCCATGGTGATGGTGATCAGTGATAATAGTGAGGATGTGAGGACCATACAATATAGTAGAGATGATAAGAGTGACCCCATGGTGATGGTGATCAGTGATAATAGTGAGGATGTGAGGACCATACAATATAGTAGAGATGATAAGAGTGACCCCATGGTGATGATCAGTGATAATAGTGAGGATGTGAGGACCATACAATATAGTAGAGATGATAAGAGTGACCCCATGGTGATGGTGATCAGTGATAATAGTGAGGATGTGAGGACCATACAATATAGTAGAGATGATAAGAGTGACCCCATGGTGATGATCAGTGATAATAGTGAGGATGTGAGGACCATACAATATAGTAGAGATAAGAGTGATCCCATGGTGATGGTGATCAGTGATAATAGTGAGGATGTGAGGACCATACAATATAGTAGAGATGATAAGAGTGACCCCATGGTGATGATCAGTGATAATAGTGAGGATGTGAGGACCATACAATATAGTAGAGATAAGAGTGACCCCCATGGTGATGGTGATCAGTGATAATAGTGAGGATGTGAGGACCATACAATATAGTAGAGATGATAAGAGTGACCCCATGGTGATGGTGATGATCAGTGATAATAGTGAGGATGTGAGGACCATACAATATAGTAGAGATGATAAGAGTGACCCCATGGTGATGATGATCAGTGATAATAGTGAGGATGTGAGGACCATACAATATAGTAGAGATAATAAGAGTGACCCCATGGTGATGGTGATCAGTGATAATAGTGAGGATGTGAGGACCATACAATATAGTAGAGATGATAAGAGTGACCCCATGGTGATGGTGATCAGTGATAATAGTGAGGATGTGAGGACCATACAATATAGTAGAGATAAGAGTGACCCCATGGTGATGATGGTGATCAGTGATAATAGTGAGGATGTGAGGACCATACAATATAGTAGAGATGATAAGAGTGACCCCATGGTGATGGTGATCAGTGATAATAGTGAGGATGTGAGGACCATACAATATAGTAGAGATAAGAGTGACCCCATGGTGATGGTGATCAGTGATAATAGTGAGGATGTGAGGACCATAC
Source organism: Hyla sarda (assembly GCF_029499605.1). Classification (NCBI taxonomy): domain Eukaryota; kingdom Metazoa; phylum Chordata; class Amphibia; order Anura; family Hylidae; genus Hyla; species Hyla sarda. Next base: position 14,768 of record NW_026609310.1, read on the forward strand.
AATATAGTAGAGATGATAAGAGTGACCCCATGGTGATGGTGATGATCAGTGATAATAGTGAGGATGTGAGGACCATACAATATAGTAGAGATGATAAGAGTGACCCCATGGTGATGGTGGTGATCAGTGATAATAGTGAGGATGTGAGGACCATACAATATAGTAGAGATGATAAGAGTGACCCCATGGTGATGGTGATCAGTGATAATAGTGAGGATGTGAGGACCATACAATATAGTAGAGATGATAAGAGTGACCCCCAGGGTGATGATCAGTGATAATAGTGAGGATGTGAGGACCATAAAATATAGTAGAGATAAGAGTGACCCCATGGTGATGGTGATGATCAGTGATAATAGTGAGGATGTGAGGACCATACAATATAGTAGAGATAAGAGTGACCCCATGGTGATGGTGATGATCAGTGATAATAGTGAGGATGTGAGGACCATACAATATAGTAGAGATGATAAGAGTGACCCCATGGTGATGATGATCAGTGATAATAGTGAGGATGTGAGGACCATACAATATAGTAGAGATGATAAGAGTGACCCCATGGTGATGGTGATCAGTGATAATAGTGAGGATGTGAGGACCATACAATATAGTAGAGATAAGAGTGACCCCATGGTGATGGTGATGATCAGTGATAATAGTGAGGATGTGAGGACCATACAATATAGTAGAGATGATAAGAGTGACCCCATGGTGATGATGATCAGTGATAATAGTGAGGATGTGAGGACCATACAATATAGTAGAGATGATAAGAGTGACCCCATGGTGATGGTGATCAGTGATAATAGTGAGGATGTGAGGACCATACAATATAGTAGAGATAAGAGTGACCCCCATGGTGATGGTGATCAGTGATAATAGTGAGGATGTGAGGACCATACAATATAGTAGAGATAAGAGTGACCCCATGGTGATGGTGATCAGTGATAATAGTGAGGATGTGAGGACCATACAATATAGTAGAGATGATAAGAGTGACCCCCATGGTGATGATGATCAGTGATAATAGTGAGGATGTGAGGACCATACAATATAGTAGAGATGATAAGAGTGACCCCATGGTGATGGTGATCAGTGATAATAGTGAGGATGTGAGGACCATACAATATAGTAGAGATGATAAGAGTGACCCCATGGTGATGATGATCAGTGATAATAGTGAGGATATGAGGACCATACAATATAGTAGAGATGATAAGAGTGACCCCATGGTGATGGTGATGATCAGTGATAATAGTGAGGATGTGAGGACCATACAATATAGTAGAGATAAGAGTGACCCCATGGGGATGGTGATCAGTGATAATAGTGAGGATGTGAGGACCATACAATATAGTAGAGATGATAAGAGTGACCCCCATGGTGATGATGATCAGTGATAATAGTGAGGATGTGAGGACCATACAATATAGTAGAGATGATAAGAGTGACCCCATGGTGATGGTGATCAGTGATAATAGTGAGGATGTGAGGACCATACAATATAGTAGAGATGATAAGAGTGACCCCATGGTGATGATGATCAGTGATAATAGTGAGGATATGAGGACCATACAATATAGTAGAGATGATAAGAGTGACCCCATGGTGATGGTGATGATCAGTGATAATAGTGAGGATGTGAGGACCATACAATATAGTAGAGATAAGAGTGACCCCATGGGGATGGTGATCAGTGATAATAGTGAGGATGTGAGGACCATACAATATAGTAGAGATGATAAGAGTGACCCCATGGTGATGATGGTGATCAGTGATAATAGTGAGGATGTGAGGACCATACAATATAGTAGAGATGATAAGAGTGACCCCATGGTGATGGTGATCAGTGATAATAGTGAGGATGTGAGGACCATACAATATAGTAGAGATGATAAGAGTGACCCCATGGTGATGGTGATCAGTGATAATAGTGAGGATGTGAGGACCATACAATATAGTAGAGATGATAAGAGTGACCCCATGGTGATGATCAGTGATAATAGTGAGGATGTGAGGACCATACAATATAGTAGAGATGATAAGAGTGACCCCATGGTGATGGTGATCAGTGATAATAGTGAGGATGTGAGGACCATACAATATAGTAGAGATGATGAGAGTGACCCCATGGTGATGGTGATCAGTGATAATAATGAGGATGTGAGGACCATACAATATAGTAGAGATGATAAGAGTGACCCCATGGTGATGGTGATCAGTGATAATAGTGAGGATGTGAGGAACATACAATATAGTAGAGATGATAAGAGTGACCCCATGGTGATGGTGATCAGTGATAATAGTGAGGATGTGAGGACCATACAATATAGTAGAGATGATAAGAGTGACCCCATGGTGATGGTGATCAGTGATAATAGTGAGGATGTGAGGACCATACAATATAGTAGAGATAAGAGTGACCCCATGGTGATGATCAGTGATAATAGTGAGGATGTGAGGACCATACAATATAGTAGAGATGATAAGAGTGACCCCATGGTGATGGTGATGATCAGTGATAATAGTGAGGATGTGAGGACCATACAATATAGTAGAGATGATAAGAGTGACCTCATGGTGATGGTGATCAGTGATAATAGTGAGGATGTGAGGACCATACAATATAGTAGAGATGATAAGAGTGACCTCATGGTGATGGTGATCAGTGATAATAGTGAGGATGTGAGGACCATACAATATAGTAGAGATGATAAGAGTGACCCCATGGTGATGGTGATGATCAGTGATAATAGTGAGGATGTGAGGACCATACAATATAGTAGAGATGATAAGAGTGACCTCATGGTGATGATGATCAGTGATAATAGTGAGGATGTGAGGACCATACAATATAGTAGAGATAAGAGTGACCCCATGGTGATGATCAGTGATAATAGTGAGGATGTGAGGACCATACAATATAGTAGAGATAAGAGTGACCCCATGGTGATGGTGATCAGTGATAATAGTGAGAATGTGAGGACCATACAATATAGTAGAGATGATAAGAGTGACCCCATGGTAATGATCAGTGATAATAGTGAGGATGTGAGGACCATACAATATAGTAGAGATGATAAGAGTGACCCCATGGTGATGGAGATCAGTGATAATAGTGAGGATGTGAGGACCATACAATATAGTAGAGATGATAAGAGTGACCCCATGGTGATGATGATCAGTGATAATAGTGAGGATGTGAGGACCATACAATATAGTAGAGATAAGAGTGACCCCATGGTGATGGTGATCAGTGAAAATAGTGAGGATGTGAGGACCATACAATATAGTAGAGATGATAAGAGTGACCCCATGGTGATGGTGATCAGTGATAATAGTGAGGATGTGAGGACCATACAATATAGTAGAGATGATAAGAGTGACCCCATGGTGATGGTGATGATCAGTGATAATAGTGAGGATGTGAGGACCATACAATATAGTAGAGATGATAAGAGTGACCCCATGTTGATGGTGATCAGTGATAATAGTGAGGATGTGAGGACCATACAATATAGTAGAGATAAGAGTGACCCCATGGTGATGATGATCAGTGATAATAGTGGGGATGTGAGGACCATACAATATAGTAGAGATGATAAGAGTGACCCCATGGTGATGATCAGTGATAATAGTGAGGATGTGAGGACCATACAATATAGTAGAGATGATAAGAGTGACCCCATGGTGATGATGATCAGTGATAATAGTGAGGATGTGAGGACCATACAATTTAGTAGAGATGATAAGAGTGACCCCATGGTGATGATCAGTGATAATAGTGAGGATGTGAGGACCATACAATTTAGTAGAGATGATAAGAGTGACCCCATGGTGATGATCAGTGATAATAGTGAGGATGTGAGGACCATACAATATAGTAGAGATGATAAGAGTGACCCCATGGTGATGGTGATCAGTGATAATAGTGAGGATGTGAGGACCATACAATATAGTAGAGATAAGAGTGACCCCATGGTGATGATGATGATCAGTGATAATAGTGAGGATGTGAGGACCATACAATATAGTAGAGATAAGAGTGACCCCATGGTGATGATGATGATCAGTGATAATAGTGAGGATGTGAGGACCATACAATATAGTAGAGATAAGAGTGACCCCATGGTGATGGTGATCAGTGATAATAGTGAGGATGTGAGGACCATACAATATAGTAGAGATGATAAGAGTGACCCCATGGTGATGATGATCAGTGATAATAGTGAGGATGTGAGGACCATACAATATAGTAGAGATGATAAGAGTGACCCCATGGTGATGATGATCAGTGATAATAGTGAGGATTTGAGGACCATACAATATAGTAGAGATGATAAGAGTGACCCCATGGTAATGATCAGTGATAATAGTGAGGATGTGAGGACCATACAATATAGTAGAGATGATAAGAGTGACCCCATGGTGATGGTGATCAGTGATAATAGTGAGGATGTGAGGACCATACAATATAGTAGAGATGATAAGAGTGACCCCATGGTGATGATGATCAGTGATAATAGTGAGGATGTGAGGACCATACAATATAGTAGAGATGATAAGAGTGACCCCATGGTAATGATCAGTGATAATAGTGGGGATGTGAGGACCATACAATATAGTAGAGATGATAAGAGTGACCCCATGGTGATGATGATCAGTGATAATAGTGAGGATGTGAGGACCATACAATATAGTAGAGATGATAAGAGTGACCCCATGGTGATGGTGATCAGTGATAATAGTGAGGATGTGAGGACCATACAATATAGTAGAGATGATAAGAGTGACCCCATGGTGATGATGATCAGTGATAATAGTGAGGATGTGAGGACCATACAATATAGTAGAGATAAGAGTGACCCCATGGTGATGGTGATCAGTGATAATAGTGAGGATGTGAAGACCATACAATATAGTAGAGATGATAAGAGTGACCCCATGGTGATGATGATCAGTGATAATAGTGAGGATGTGAGGACCATACAATATAGTAGAGATGATAAGAGTGACCCCATGGTGATGATGGTGATGATCAGTGATAATAGTGAGGATGTGAGGACCATACAATATAGTAGAGATGATAAGAGTGACCCCATAGTGATGGTGATGATCAGTGATAATAGTGAGGATGTGAGGACCATACAATATAGTAGAGATGATAAGAGTGACCCCATGGTGATGATGATCAGTGATAATAGTGAGGATGTGAGGACCATACAATATAGTAGAGATGATAAGAGTGACCCCATGGTGATGGTGATCAGTGATAACAGTGAGGATGTGAGGACCATACAATATAGTAGAGATAAGAGTGACCCCATGGTGATGGTGATCAGTAATAATAGTGAGGATGTGAGGACCATACAATATAGTAGAGATGATAAGAGTGACCCCATGGTGATGGTGATCAGTGATAATAGTGAGGATGTGAGGACCATACAATATAGTAGAGATGATAAGAGTGACCCCATGGTGATGGTGATCAGTGATAATAGTGAGGATGTGAGGACCATACAATATAGTAGAGATGATAAGAGTGACCCCATGGTGATGATGATCAGTGATAATAGTGAGGATGTGAGGACCATACAATATAGTAGAGATGATAAGAGTGACCCCATGGTGATGGTGATCAGTGATAATAGTGAGGATGTGAGGACCATACAATATAGTAGAGATGATAAGAGTGACCCCATGGTGATGGTGATCAGTGATAATAGTGAGGATGTGAGGACCATACAATATAGTAGAGATGATAAGGGTGACCCCATGGTGATGGTGATCAGTGATAATAGTGAGGATGTGAGGACCATACAATATAGTAGAGATGATAAGAGTGACCCCATGGTGATGATGATCAGTGATAATAGTGAGGATGTGAGGACCATACAATATAGTAGAGATGATAAGAGTGACCCCATGGTGATGATGATCAGTGATAATAGTGAGGACGTGAGGACCATACAATATAGTAGAGATGATAAGAGTGACCCCATGGTGATGGTGATGATCAGTGATCATAGTGAGGATGTGAGGACCATACAATATAGTAGAGATGATAAGAGTGACCCCATGGTGATGGTGATCAGTGATAATAGTGAAGATGTGAGGACCATACAATATAGTAGAGATAAGAGTGACCCCATGGTGATGATGATCAGTGATAATAGTGAGGATGTGAGGACCATACAATATAGTAGAGATAAGAGTGACCCCATGGTGATGGTGATCAGTGATAATAGTGAGGATGTGAGGACCATACAATATAGTAGAGATGATAAGAGTGACCCCATGGTGATGATGATCAGTGATAATAGTGAGGATGTGAGGACCATACAATATAGTAGAGATGATAAGAGTGACCCCATGGTGATGGTGATCAGTGATAATAGTGAGGATGTGAGGACCATACAATATAGTAGAGATAAGAGTGACCCCATGGTGATGATGATCAGTGATAATAGTGAGGATGTGAGGACCATACAATATAGTAGAGATGAAAAGAGTGACCCCATGGTGATGATGATCAGTGATAATAGTGAGGATGTGAGGACCATACAATATAGTAGAGATAAGAGTGACCCCATGGTGATGATGATCAGTGATAATAGTGAGGATGTGAGGACCATACAATATAGTAGAGATGAAAAGAGTGACCCCATGGTGATGGTGATGATCAGTGATAATAGTGAGGATGTGAGGACCATACAATATAGTAGAGATGATAAGAGTGACCCCATGGTGATGATGATCAGTGATAATAGTGAGGATGTGAGGACCATACAATATAGTAGAGATAAGAGTGACCCCATGGTGATGGTGATGATCAGTGATAATAGTGAGGATGTGAGGACCATACAATATAGTAGAGATGATAAGAGTGACCCCATGGTGATGGTGATCAGTGATAATAGTGAGGATGTGAGGACCATACAATATAGTAGAGATGATAAGAGTGACCCCATGGTGATGGTGATGATCAGTGATAATAGTGAGGATGTGAGGACCATACAATATAGTAGAGATGATAAGAGTGACCCCATGGTGATGATCAGTGATAATAGTGAGGATGTGAGGACCATACAATATAGTAGAGATGATAAGAGTGACCCCATGGTGATGGTGATGATCAGTGATAATAGTGAGGATGTGAGGACCATACAATATAGTAGAGATGATAAGAGTGACCCCATGATGATGGTGATCAGTGATAATAGTGAGGATGTGAGGACCATACAATATAGTAGAGATGATAAGAGTGACCCCATGGTGATGGTGATCAGTGATAATAGTGAGGATGTGAGAACCATACAATATAGTAGAGATGATAAGAGTGACCCCATGGTGATGATGATCAGTGATAATAGTGAGAATGTGAGGACCATACAATATAGTAGAGATGATAAGAGTGACCCCATGGTGATGATCAGTGATAATAGTGAGGATGTGAGGACCATACAATATAGTAGAGATAAGAGTGACCCCATGGTGATGGTGATCAGTGATAATAGTGAGGATGTGAGGACCATACAATATAGTAGAGATGATAAGAGTGACCCCATGGTGATGATGATCAGTGATAATAGTGAGGATGTGAGGACCATACAATATAGTAGAGATGATAAGAGTGACCCCATGGTGATCAGTGATAATAGTGAGTATTTGAGGACCATACAATATAGTAGAGATGATAAGAGTGACCCCATGGTGATGATGATCAGTGATAATAGTGAGGATGTGAGGACCATACAATATAGTAGAGATAAGAGTGACCCCATGGTGATGGTGATCAGTGATAATAGTGAGGATGTGAGGACCATACAATATAGTAGAGATGATAAGAGTGACCCCATGGTGATGGTGATCAGTGATAATAGTGAGGATGTGAGGACCATACAATATAGTAGAGATGATAAGAGTGACCCCATGGTGATGATGATCAGTGATAATAGTGAGGATGTGAGGACCATACAATATAGTAGAGATGATAAGAGTGACCCCATGGTGATGGTGATCAGTGATAATAGTGAGGATGTGAGGACCATACAATATAGTAGAGATGATAAGAGTGACCCCATGGTGATGGTGATGATCAGTGATCATAGTGAGGATGTGAGGACCATACAATATAGTAGAGATGATAAGAGTGACCCCATGGTGATGATGATCAGTGATAATAGTGAGGATTTGAGGACCATACAATATAGTAGAGATAAGAGTGACCCCATGGTGATGGTGATCAGTGATAATAGTGAGGATGTGAGGACCATACAATATAGTAGAGATGATAAGAGTGACCCCATGGTGATGGTGATCAGTGATAATAGTGAGGATGTGAGGACCATACAATATAGTAGAGATGATAAGAGTGACCCCATGGTGATGATGATCAGTGATAATAGTGAGGATGTGAGGACCATACAATATAGTAGAGATGATAAGAGTGACCCCATGGTGATGGTGATCAGTGATAATAGTGAGGATGTGAGGACCATACAATATAGTAGAGATAAGAGTGACCCCATGGTGATGATGATCAGTGATAATAGTGAGGATGTGAGGACCATACAATATAGTAGAGATAAGAGTGACCCCATGGTGATGATGATCAGTGATAATAGTGGGGATGTGAGGACCATACAATATAGTAGAGATGAAAAGAGTGACCCCATGGTGATGGTGATCAGTGATAATAGTGAGGATGTGAGGACCATACAATATAGTAGAGATAAGAGTGACCCCATGGTGATGGTGATGATCAGTGATAATAGTGAGGATGTGAGGACCATACAATATAGTAGAGATGATAAGAGTGACCTCATGGTGATGATGATCAGTGATAATAGTGAGGATGTGAGGACCATACAATATAGTAGAGATAAGAGTGACCCCATGGTGATGGTGATGATCAGTGATAATAGTGAGGATGTGAGGACCATACAATATAGTAGAGATGATAAGAGTGACCCCATGGTGATGATCAGTGATAATAGTGAGGATGTGAGGACCATACAATATAGTAGAGATGATAAGAGTGACCCCATGGTGATGATGATCAGTGATAATAATGAGGATGTGAGGACCATACAATATAGTAGAGATGATAAGAGTGACCCCATGATGATGGTGATCAGTGATAATAGTGAGGATGTGAGGACCATACAATATAGTAGAGATGATAAGAGTGACCCCATGGTGATGATGATCAGTGATAATAGTGAGGATGTGAGGACCATACAATATAGTAGAGATGATAAGAGTGACCCCATGGTAATGATCAGTGATAATAGTGAGGATGTGAGGACCATACAATATAGTAGAGATGATAAGAGTGACCCCATGGTGATGATGATCAGTGATAATAGTGAGGATGTGAGGACCATACAATATAGTAGAGATGATAAGAGTGACCCCATGGTGATGATGATCAGTGATAATAGTGAGGATGTGAGGACCATACAATATAGTAGAGATGATAAGAGTGACCCCATGGTGATGGTGATCAGTGATAATAGTGAGGATGTGAGGACCATACAATATAGTAGAGATGATAAGAGTGACCCCATGGTGATGGTGATGATCAGTAATAATAGTGAGGATGTGAGGACCATACAATATAGTAGAGATGATAAGAGTGACCCCATGGTGATGGTGATCAGTGATAATAGTGAGGATGTGAGGACCATACAATATAGTAGAGATGATAAGAGTGACCCCATGGTGATGGTGATCAGTGATAATAGTGAGTATTTGAGGACCATACAATACAGTAGAGATCTTCCAGGCTGCCTTAAGGTAGCACCTGTGAGGCCATGCACCTATATTAGCCAACTTAGGTGGGGCTTGCAGTCTGCCTCCCTCCTCCCATTGTATGTGTGCTCATCCACACTGGAGGTAATCTGGGAGCAGCCTGTAAGTCGGCCTAATGCTGCTGTAATTACCCACTGGCCCCTTTTTTGTTTATTACGCACAGGTAGGTTAGTGTTAGGTCCCTTGCCACTTGAGAAACCTTGGCGTGGTGTGCGGGCTCTGGTGTGTCCTTCATATAAGGATATACTGGCCAATGTCTTTTAACATCAGTGTTGAGGGATAGCCAATGTCATTGTATACATCTACCACAATAGTGACCCATATTCCTGTATTGTATAATTCTTATTGCTACACATCCACACCGTTTATCTGGTGTAGGATACTGGGGGAGCAGATCCTGCCCTTGTAGTCCGTTGCTAGGGGCGATCCCCAGCATAAAAATGCATACAATGGAGGATGCCTGCAGCGGACTACAAGGGCAGGATCTGCTCCCCCCCAGTATAAATGCACAACCGCATTTGGGGTTGAGCACCTCCAGCCATTTGAGACCACGTCTTTTGTTATTTAAAGATACTGCAACATTTTTTGACTTGTATCTGCATGTGTGGACTAATACGGCTACTTTAATTTCCTGTATTATATGTGTAATAATACAAGAAATCATCTTTAATACATGTTTTCTGTGATCCTTTTTTTTCCAGATATTGATCTGAAGGAGATCAGCGCATCCTTGGAGCTGATTAAATCATCATCATCAAGAGGTAATGGAGGATTCACCAGGGGGAGATATAGTTTGGGGGAATATTACAGAGAGACATTTGTATTACATGTTTTATATAGCATATGTTGGATATTACATTGTAGCAAGTGTATTATATTTGTGATATTGCACAGGTGGATAATGGTTATTACATGTGTGATATTATATAGAGGGTGTATATTTCATGTTTGATATTACATGGGGAGTGTCTGTATTACATGTGTGATTATGCATGAGAAATTTCTGTTTAACATCTGTGATATTACATGAGGAGTGTCTATATTACATGTGTGATATTACATGGGGAGTGTCTGTATTACATGTGTGATTAAGCATGAGAAAGTTCTGTATTACATGTGTGATATTACATGAGGAGTGTCTGTATTAGATGCGTGATATTACATGAGGAGTGTCTATATTACATGTGTGATATTATATGGGGAGTGTCTGTATTACATGTGTGAAATTACATGGGGAGTGTCTGTATTAGATGCTTGATATTACATGAGGAGTGTCTATATTACATGTGTGATATTATATGGGGAGTGTCTGTATTACATGTGTGATATTACATGGGGAGTGTCTGAATTACATGTGTGATATTACATGAGGAATGTCTGTATTACATGTGTGATATTACATGAGGAGTGTCTGTATTACATATGTGATATTACATGGGCAGTGTCTGTATTACATGTGTGATATTACATGAGGAGTGTCTGTATTACATGTGTGATATTATATGGGGAGTGTCTGTATTACATGTGTGATATTATATGAGGAGTGTCTGTATTACATGTGTAATATTATATGGGGAGTGTCCATATTACATGTGTGATATCACATGAGGAGTGTTTTTATTACATGTGTGATATTACATGAGGAGTGTCTGTATTACATGTGTGATATTACATGTGGAGTGTCTGTATTACATGTGTGATATTACATGAGGAGTGTCTGTGTTACATGTGTGATATTACATGGGGAGTGTCTGTATTACATGTGTAATATTATATGGGGACTGTATAACGTGTATTTGTATTCATGTCACTGTATGGAAATGGCTGTAGATATTGTATATCCCAAACTGTTGTATCCTCCATGTGACTATAAAGGAAAGAACAGAAATACTCAGGCTGTACATCATATATAACATGTCTACATCATTTATAAAATGTTTTCTGATCCTTTTCCACAGATAAAGACCTGAAGGAGATCAGTGCATCCTTGGAGCAGATCAAGTCATCAACAGCAAGAGGTAATGGAGGATCCACCAGGGGGATATTAACCAATGTTATCCTACCTGTATGTTTTCTTTCCTCTGGTCCAAAGGCAGCACACCAATAAAACATCTGTGCTGCCTGAGGACAAAGAGGAAAATATAAACTACATGAAGATATTCTCTTAGGGGGAGATTTATCAAAACCTGTTCAAAGGAAAAATTGCCAAGTTGCCCATAGCAGCCAATCAGATCGCTTCTTTCATTTTACAGAGCCCTTGTTAAAAATGAAAGAAGTGAGTTGATTGGTTGCTATGGGCAAATTTTCATTTGAACAGGTTTTGATAAATCTCCCTCTATGGGTTGTATTAGACATGTGCAATTCGTTTCATAACGAACACGGAAAGAAACGAATTTTCCCGTTTTCGGATGTTCGTTATGAAAAGAATGCACTAAAAAAAAAATCACTAAATCCCGAAAAAGCATACGAATATACAGTTAACAAATGCATTCGTTATCAGTATACCGAATGTCGGGGCCATGCATCAACTGCTATCCGGCAGCGCATAATGCATAAGCTGCTGCCGGATAGCAGTTGAAGCAACCCGGGCAGGTTCACTCACCTTTCCGCACTGCTCCGGGCCATCCTCCATTGGGTCCTGGGCTGGTCCGGGGCCTTCATACGGATCTCCTTCTGACGTCATTATGACGCTGCCGCGCACAACATCCCGTCATCTAATAGAAACAGCGTGCGCAACAACATGATGACGTCGCTACGGAGGCCCAGTAAGGCCTTGCGGCAAACAGCGTAGGATTGGAGGAGACCAGGAGAGCCCAGCGGAGTACCAAAGAGGACTTTTACATTGCACGAATCCCTTAACATACAAATTACCATCATATGTTGAGGGATCACTAGACATGTGCAGAACCAAAAATCAGAATTAACAAATGCATCCGAAAACGGGAAAAAAAGAATTTGTGGATGCATCCGAAAACCAAATATGACGAATGCACAGCATTCCGAATATTCACAGAACCGAACATTTTAAAAAAATGAAAACGAACAAAATGAAAACAAAAATGTTTTGGTTCTGCACATGTCTATGTTGTATATTACATGGGGAACATTCGAATTACATGTCTAATATTAAATAGGGAGTGTCTTTATTACATGTGTAATATTACATGAGAAGTGTCTGTATTACATGTGGGATATTACATGGGGAGTGTCTGTATTACATGTGATATTACATGAGGAGTGTCTGTATTACATGTGTGATATTACATGAGCAGTGTCTGTATTACATGTGTGATATTACATGAGGAGTATCTGTATTACATGTGGGATATTACATGGAGGAGCGTCTGTATTACATGTGGGATATTACATGGGGAGTGTCTGTATTACATGTGATATTACATGAGGAGTGTCTGTATTACATGTGTGATATTACATGGAGGAGTGTCTGTATTACATGTGTGATATTACATGAGGAGTATCTGTATTACATGTGGGATATTACATGGAGGAGCGTCTGTATTACATATGTGATATTACATGAGGAGTGTCTGTATTACATGTGTGATATTACATGAGGACTGTCTGTGTTACATGTGTGATATTACATTGGGAGTGTCTGTATTACATGTGATATTACATGAGGAGTGTCTGTATTACATGTGTAATATTACATGAGGGGTGTCTGTATTACATGTGTGATATTACATGAGGAGTGTCAGTATTACATGCGTGATATTACATGAGGAGTGTATATATTACATGTGAGATATCACATGAGGAGTGTTTGTATTACATGTGGGATATTACACAGGGAGTGTCTGTATTACAGGTGTGATATTACATGAGGAGTGTCTGTATTACATGTGTGATATTACACGAGGAGTGTCTGTATTACATGTGGAATATTACATGGGGAGTGTCTGTATTACATGTGTGATATTACACGAGGAGTGTCTGTATTACATGTGGGATATTACATGGGGAGTGTCTGTATTACATGTGATATTACATGAGGAGTGTCTGTATTACATGTGTGATATTACATCAGGAGTGTCTGTATTACATGTGTGATATTATACGAGGAGTGTCTGTATAACAGGTGTGATATTACATCAGGAGTGTCTGTATTACATGTGTGATATTACTTGAGGAATGTCTGTATTACACATGTGATATTACATGAGGAGTATCTGTATTACATGTGTGATATAACATGAGGAGTGTATGTATTACATGTGAGATATTATATGGGGAGTGTCTGTATTACACGTGTGATATTACATGAGAAGTGTCTGTATTAGATGTGTGATATTACATGAGGAGTGTCTGTATGACATGTGAGATATTACATGAGGAGTGTCTGTATTACATGTGTGATATTATATGGGGAGTGTCTGTATTACACGTGTGATATTACATGAGAAGTGTCTGTATTAGATGTGTGATATTACATGAGGAGTGTCTGTATTACATGTGAGATATTACATGAGGAGTGTCTGTATTACATGTGTGATATTATATGTGGAGTGTCTGTATTACATGTGTGATATTACATGGGGAATGTCCATATTACATGTGTGATATTACATGAGGAGTGTCTGTATTACATGTGAGATATTACATGAGGAGTGTCTGTATAACATGTGTGATATTATATGGGGAGTGTCTATATTACAACTGTGATATTACATGAGGAGTGTATGTATTACATGTGTGATATTACATGAGGAGTGTCTGTATTACATGTGGGATATTACATGGGGAGTGTCTGTATCACATGTGATATTACATGAGGAGTGTCTGTATCACATGTGATATTACATGGGAGTGTCTGTATTACATGTGTGATATTACATGAGGAGTGTCTATTACATGTGTGATATTACATGGGCAGTGTCTGTATTACATGTGTGATATCATATTGGGAGTGTCTGTATTACATGTGTGATATTACATGGACAGTGTCTGTATTACATGTGTGATATTACATGGACAGTGTCTGTATTACATGTGTAATATTATATGGGGACTGTATAACGTGTATTTGTATTCATGTCACTGTATGGAAATAGCTGTAGATATTCTATATCCCAAACTGTTGTATCCTCCATGTGACTATAAAGGAAAGAACAGAAATACTCAGGCTGTACATCATATATAACATGTCTACATCATTTATAAAATGTTTTCTGATCCTTTTCCACAGATAAAGACCTGAAGGAGATCAGTGCATCCTTGGAGCAGATCAAGTCATCAACAGCAAGAGGTAATGGAGGATCCACCAGGGAGATATTAACCAATGTTATCCTACCTGTATGTTTTCTTTCCTCTGGTCCAAAGGCAGCACACCAATAAAACATCCGTGCTGCCTGAGGACAAAGAGGAAAATATAAACTACATGAAGATATTCTCTTAGGGGGAGATTTATCAAAACCTGTTCAAAGGAAAAATTGCCAAGTTGCCCATAGCAGCCAATCAAATCGCTTCTTTCAATTTACAGAGCCCCTGTTAGAAATGAAAGAAGTGAGGTGATTGGTTGCTATGGGAAACTTTTCCTTTGAAAAGGTTTTGATAAATCTCCCTCTATGGGTTGTATATTACATGGGGAACATTCAAATTACATGTCTAATATTACATGGGCAGTGTTTGTTTTACATATGTGATGTTGAATGGGGATTGTCTGTATTACATGTGTGTTATTACATGGGGATTGTCTGTATTACATGTCTGTTATTACATGGGGTTTGTCTGTATTACATGTGTGTTATTACATGGGGATTGTCTTTATTACATGTGTGATATTATATGGGGAGTGTCTGTATTACATGTGTGATATTACATGAGGAGTGTCTGTATTACATGTGTGATATTACATGAGGAGTGTCTGTATTACATGTGGGATATTACATGAGGAGTGTCTGTATTACAAGTGTGATAGTGTATGGGGAGTGTCTGTATTACATGTGTGATACTACATGAGGAGTGTCTGTATTACATGTGTGATATTACATGGGAGTGTCTGTATTATGTGTGTGATATTACATGAGGAGTGCCTGTATTACATGTTTGAAATTACATGGGCAGTGTCTGTATTACATGTGTGATATTACATGAGGAGTGTCTGTATTACATATATGATATTACATGGGGAGTGTCTGTATTACATGTGTGATATTACATGGGGAGTGTCTGTATTACATGTGTGATATTACATGGGGAGAGTCTGTATTACATGTGTGATATTACATGGGGAATATCTGTATTACATGTGTAATATTATATGGGGACTGTATAACATGTCTTTGTATTCATGTCACTGTATGGAAATAGCTGTAGATATTCTATATCCCAAACTGTTGTATCCTCCATGTGACTATAAAGGAAAGAACAGAAATACTCAGGCTGTACATCATATATAACATGTCTACATCATTTATAAAATGTTTTCTGATCCTTTTCCACAGATAAAGACCTGAAGGAGATCAGTGCATCCTTGGAGCAGATCAAGTCATCAACAGCAAGAGGTAATGGAGGATCCACCAGGGGGATATTAACCAATGTTATCCTACCTGTATGTTTTCTTTCCTCTGGTCCAAAGGCAGCACACCAATAGAACATCTGTGCTGCCTGAGGACAAAGAGGAAAATATAAACTACATGAAGATATTCTCTTAGGGGGAGATTTATCAAAACCTGTTCAAAGGAAAAATTGCCAAGTTGCCCATAGCAGCCAATCAGATCGCTTCTTTCATTTTACAGAGCCCTTGTTAAAAATGAAAGAAGTGAGGTGATTGGTTGCTATGGGCAACTTTTCCTTTGAAAAGGTTTTGATAAATCTCCCTCTATGGGTTGTATATTACATGGGGAACATTCAAATTATATGTCTAATATTACATGGGCAGTGTCTGTTTTACATATGTGATATTACATGGGGATTGTCTATATTACATGTGTGATATTACAAGGGGATTGTCTTTATTACATGTGTGATATTACATGGGTAGAGTCTGTATTACATGTGTGATCTAACATGAGGAGTGTCTGTATTACATGTGTGATATTATATGAGGAGTGTCTGTATTACATGTGTGATATTATATGAGGAGTGTCTGTATTACATGTGTGTTATTACATGGGGATTGTCTTTATTACATGTGTGATAATATATGGGGAGTGTCTGTATTTCATCTGTGATATTACATGAGGAGTGTCTGTATTACATGTGGGATATTACATGAGGAGTGTCTGTATTACATGTGTGATATTACATGAGGAGTGTCTGTATTACATGTCTGATATTACATGAGGAGTGTCTGTATTACATGTGATATTACATGAGCAGTGTTTGTATTACATGTGTGATATTACATCAGGAGTGTCTGTATTACATGTGTGATATTACATCAGGAGTGTCTGTATTACATGTGTGATATAACATGAGTAGTGTCTGTATTACATGTGTGTATTACATCAGGAGTGTCTGTATTACATGTGTGATATTATATGGGGAGTGTCTGTATTACATGTGTGATATTACATGAGAAGTGTCTGTATTACATGTGTGATATTACATGAGGAGTGTCTGTATTGCATGTGTGATATTACATGGGGAGTGTCTGTATTACATGTGTGATATTACATGAGGAGTGTCTGTATTACATGTGGGATATTACATGGGGAGTGTCTGTATTACATGTGTGATATGATATAAGGAGTGTCTGTATAACATGTGTGATATTACATGAGGAGTGTCTATTACATGTGTGATATTACATGGGGAGTGTCTGTATTACATATGTGAAATTACATGGGGAGTGTCTGTATTACATATGTGATAATATATAAGGGGAGTGTCTGTATTACATGTGTGATATTACATGGGGAGTGTCTGTATTACATGTGTGATATTACATGAGGAGTGTCTGTATTACATGTGTGATATTATATAAGGAGTATCTGTATTACATGTGTGATATTACATGGGGAGTGTCTATATTACATGTGTGATATTACATGAGGAGTGTCTGTATTACATGTGTGATATTACATGAGGAGTGTCTGTATTACATGTGTGATATTATATAAGGAGTATCTGTATTACATGTGTGATATTACATGGGGAGTGTCTATATTACATGTGTGATATTACATGAGGAACGTCTGTATTACATGTGTGATATTACATGGGGAGTGTCCATATTACATGTGTGATATCACATGAGGAGTGTCTGTATTACATGTGTGATATTACATGGGGAGTGTCTGTATTACATGTGTGATATTATATGAGGAGTGTCTGTATTACATGTGTAATATTAAAGGGGGACTGTATAACATGTCTTTGTATTCATGTCACTGTATGGAAATGGCTGTAGATATTGTATATCCCAAACTGTTGTATCCTCCATGTGACTATAAAGGAAAGAACAGAAATACTCAGGCTGTACATCATATATAACATGTCTACATCATTTATAAAATGTTTTCTGATCCTTTTCCACAGATAAAGACCTGATGGAGATCAGTGCATCCTTGGAGCAGATCAAGTCATCAACAGCAAGAGGTAATGGAGGATCCACCAGGGGGGTATTAACCAATGTTATCCTACCTGTATGTTTTCTTTCCTCTGGTCCAAAGGCAGCACACCAATAAAACATCTGTGCTGCCTGAGGACAAAGAGGAAAATATAAACTACATGAAGATATTCTCTTAGGGGGAGATTTATCAAAACCTGTTCAAAGGAAAAATTGCCAAGTTGCCCATAGCAGCCAACCAGATCGCTTCTTTCATTTTACAGAGCCCTTATTAAAAATGAAAGAAGTGAGTTGATTGGTTGCTATGGGAATTACATATCTAATATTACATGGGCAGTGTCTGTATTACATATGTGATGTTACATGGGGGATTGTCTGTATTACATGTGTGTTATTACATGGGGATTGTCTGTATTACATCTGTGAAATTACATGAGTAGTGTCTGTATTACATGTGTGATATTACATGAGGAGTGTCTGTATTACATGTGGGATATTACATGGGGAGTGTCTGTATTACATGTGATATTATATGAGGAGTGTCTGTATTACATGTGTGATATTACATGAGGAGTGTCTGTATTACATGTGATATTACATGAGGAGTGTCTGTATTACATGTGTGATATTACATGAGGCGTGTCTGTATTACATGTGTGATATTACATGGGGAGTGTCTGTATTACATGGGTGATTTTACATGAGGGGTGTCTGTATTAAATGTGTGATATTACATGAGAAGTGTCTGTATTACACATGTGATATTACATGAGGAGTATCTGTATTACATGTGTGATATTACATGAGGAATGTATGTATTACATGTGTGATATTACATGAGGAGAGCCTGTATTACATTTGTGATATTACATGGGGAGTGTCTGTATTACATGTGTGATATTACATGGATAATGTCTGTGTTACATGTGTAATATTACATGGGGAGTGTCTGCATTACATGCATGATATTACATGAGAAGTGTCTGTAGTACATGCGTGATATTACATGGATAATGTCTGTATTACATGTGTGATATTATATGGGGAGTGTCTTTATTACATATGTGATATTAAATGAGGAGAGTCTGTATTACATGTGGGATATTACATGGGGAGTGTCTGTATTACATGAGGAGTGTCTGTATTACATGTGTGATATTATATGTGGAGTGTCTGTATTACAACTGTGATATTACATGAGGAGTGTGTGTATTACATGTGTGATTTTACATGAGGAATGTCTGCATTGCATGTGGGATATTACATGAGGAGTGTCTGTATTACATGGGTGATTTTACATGAGGAGTGTCTGTATTACATGTGTGATATTACATGAGGAATGTCTGTATCACACATGTGATATTACATGAGGAGCATCTGTATAACATGTGTGATATTACATGAGGAGTGTGTGTATTAAATGTGTGATATTACATCAGGAGTGTCTGTATTACATGTGTGATATTATATGGGGAGTGTCTGTATTACATGTGTGATATTACATGAGGAGTGTCTGTATTACATGTGTGATATTACATGGGAGTGTCTGTATTATGTGTGTGATATTACATGAGGAGTGTCTGTATTACATGTGTGATATTACCGGAGGAGTGTCTGTATTACATGTGTGATATTACATGAGGAGTGTCTGTATTACATGTGTGATATTACATGAGGAGTGTCTGTATTACATGTGTGATATTACATGGGCAGTGTCTGTATTACATGTGTGATATTACAAGTGGAGTGTCTGTATTACATGTGTGATATTACATGAGCAGTGTCTGTATTACATGTGTGATATTACATGAGCAGTGTCTGTATTACATGTGTGATATTACATGGGCAGTGTCTGTATTACATGTGTGATATTACATGAGGAGGGTCTGTATTACATGTGTGATATTACATGGGCAGTGCCTGTATTACATGTGTGATATTACATGAGGAGTGTCTGTGTTACATGTGTGATATTACATGGGGAATGTCTGTATTACATGTGTAATATTATATGGGGACTGTATAACTTGTATTTGTATTCATGTCACTGTATGGAAATAGCTGTAGATATTCTATATCCCAAACTGTTGTATCCTCCATGTGACTATAAAGGAAAGAACAGAAATACTCAGGCTGTACATCATATATAACATGTCTACATCATTTATAAAATGTTTTCTGATCCTTTTCCACAGATAAAGACCTGATGGAGATCAGTGCATCCTTGGAGCAGATCAAGTCATCAACAGCAAGAGGTAATGGAGGATCCACCAGGGGGATATTAACCAATGTTATCCTACCTGTATGTTTTCTTTCCTCTGGTCCAAAGGCAGCACACCAATAGAACATCCGTGCTGCCTGAGGACAAAGAGGAAAATATAAACTACATGAAGATATTCTCTTAGGGGGAGATTTATCAAAACCTGTTCAAAGGAAAAATTGCCAAGTTGCCCATAGCAGCCAATCAGATCGCTTCTTTCATTTTACAGAGCCCTTATTAAAAATGAAAGAAGTGAGTTGATTGGTTGCTATGGAAATTACATATCTAATATTACATGGGCAGTGTCTGTATTACATATGTGATGTTACATGGGGGATTGTCTGTATTACATGTGTGTTATTACATGGGGATTGTCTGTATTACATCTGTGAAATTACATGAGTAGTGTCTGCATTACATGTGTGATATTACATGAGGAGTGTCTGTATTATATGTGGGATATTACATGGGGAGTGTCTGTATTACATGTGATATTATATGAGGAGTGTCTGTATTACATGTGTGATATTACATGAGGAGTGTCTGTATTACATGTGTGATATTACATGAGGCGTGTCTGTATTACATGTGTGATATTACATGGGGAGTGTCTGTATTACATGGGTGATTTTACATGAGGGGTGTCTGTATTAAATGTGTGATATTACATGAGAAGTGTCTGTATTACACATGTGATATTACATGAGGAGTATCTGTATTACATGTGTGATATTACATGAGGAATGTCTGTATTACATGTGTGATATTACATGAGGAGTGCCTGTATTACATTTGTGATATTACATGGGGAGTGTCTGTATTACATGTGTGATATTACATGGATAATGTCTGTGTTACATGTGTAATATTACATGAGGAGTGTCTGCATTACATGCATGATATTACATGAGAAGTGTCTGTAGTACATGCGTGATATTACATGGATAATGTCTGTATTACATGTGTGATATTATATGGGGAGTGTCTTTATTACATATGTGATATTAAATGAGGAGAGTCTGTATTACATGTGGGATATTACATGGGGAGTGTCTGTATTACATGAGGAGTGTCTGTATTACATGTGTGATATTATATGTGGAGTGTCTGTATTACAACTGTGATATTACATAAGGAGTGTGTGTATTACATGTGTGATTTTACATGAGGAGTGTCTGTATTACATGTGTGATATTACATGAGGAATGTCTGTATCACACATGTGATATTACATGAGGAGCATCTGTATAACATGTGTGATATTACATCAGGAGTGTCTGTATTACATGTGTGATATTATATGGGGAGTGTCTGTATTACATGTGTGATATTACATGAGGAGTGTCTGTATTACATGTGTGATATTTCATGGGAGTGTCTGTATTATGTGTGGGATATTACATGAGGAGTGTCTGTATTACATGGGTGATTTTACATGAGGAGTGTCTGTATTACATGTGTGATATTACATGAGGAATGTCTGTATCACACATGTGATATTACATGAGGAGCATCTGTATAACATGTGTGATATTACATCAGGAGTGTCTGTATTACATGTGTGATATTATATGGGGAGTGTCTGTATTACATGTGTGATATTACATGAGGAGTGTCTGTATTACATGTGTGATATTTCATGGGAGTGTCTGTATTATGTGTGTGATATTACATGAGGAGTGTCTGTATTACATGTGTGATATTACCGGAGGAGTGTCTGTATTACATGTGTGATATTACATGAGGAGTGTCTGTATTACATGTGTGATATTACATGAGGAGTGTCTGTATTACATGTGTGATATTACATGGGCAGTGTCTGTATTACATGTGTGATATTACAAGTGGAGTGTCTGTATTACATGTGTGATATTACATGAGCAGTGTCTGTATTACATGTGTGATATTACATGAGCAGTGTCTGTATTACATGTGTGATATTACATGGGCAGTGTCTGTATTACATGTGTGATATTACATGAGGAGGGTCTGTATTACATTTGTGATATTACATGGGCAGTGCCTGTATTACATGTGTGATATTACATGAGGAGTGTCTGTGTTACATGTGTGATATTACATGGGGAATGTCTGTATTACATGTTTAATATTATATGGGGACTGTATAACGTGTATTTGTATTCATGTCACTGTATGGAAATGGCTGTAGATATTGTATATCCCAAACTGTTGTATCCTCCATGTGACTGTAAAGGAAAGAACAGAAATACTCAGGCTGTACATCATATATAACATGTCTACATCATTTATAAAATGTTTTCTGATCCTTTTCCACAGATAAAGACCTGAAGGAGATCAGTGCATCCTTGGAGCAGATCAAGTCATCAACAGCAAGAGGTAATGGAGGATCCACCAGTGGGGTATTAACCAATGTTATCCTACCTGTATGTTTTCTTTCCTCTGGTCCAAAGGCAGCACACCAATAGAACATCTGTGCTGCCTGAGGACAAAGAGGAAAATATAAACTACATGAAGATATTCTCTTAGGGGGAGATTTATCAAAACCTGTTCAAAGGAAAAATTGACAAGTTGCTCAAAGCAGCCAATAAGATCGCTTCTTTCATTTTACAGAGCCCTTGTAAAAAATGAAAGAAGTGAGGTGATTGGTTGCTATGGGCAACTTTTACTTTGAACAGGTTTTGATAAATCTCCCTCTATGGGTTGTATATTACATGGGGAAGATTCAAATTACATGACTAATATTACATGGGCAGTGTCTGTATTACATATGTCATGTTACATGGGGATTTTCTGTATTACATGTGTGATATTACATGGGCAGTGTCTGTATTACATGTGTGTTATCACATGGGGATTGTCTGTATTACATGTGTGTTATTACATGGGGATTGTCTGTATTGCATGTCTTATATTACATGAGGAGTGTCTGTATTACATGTGATTTTACATGAGGAGTGTCTGTATTACATGTGTGATATTACATGAGGAGTGTCTGTATTACATGTGTGATATTACATGAGGACTGTGTATATTACATGTGTGATATTATATGGGGAGTGTCTTTATTACATGAGAAGTGTCTATATTACATGTGTGATATTACTTGAGGAGTGTCTGTATTACATGTGTGATATTACATGAGGAATGTCTGTATTACATGTGGGATATTACATCGGGATTGTCTGTATTACATGTCTTATATTACATGAGGAGTGTCTGTATTACATGTGATTTTACATGAGGAGTGTCTGTATTACATGTGTGATATTACATGAGGAGTGTCTGTATTACATGTGTTATTTTATATGGGGAGGGTCTTTATTACATGTGTGATATTACATGAGGAGTGTCTGTATTACATGTGGGATATTACATGGGGAGTGTCTGTATTACATGTGATATTACATGGGGAGTGTCTGTATTTCATGGGTTATTTTACATGAGGGGTGTCTGTATTACATGTGTGATATTACATGAGGAGTGTCTGTGTTACACATGTGATATTACATGGGAAGTATCTGTATTACATGTGTGATATAACATGAGGAGTGCCTGTATTACATGCGTGATATGACATGAGGAGTGCCTGTATAACATGTGTGATATTACATGGGGAGTGT
Source organism: Hyla sarda (assembly GCF_029499605.1). Lineage (NCBI taxonomy): Eukaryota > Metazoa > Chordata > Amphibia > Anura > Hylidae > Hyla > Hyla sarda. Next base: position 38,979 of record NW_026609310.1, read on the forward strand.
CTGTATTACATGTGTGATATTACATGAGGAGTGTCTGTATTACATGTGTCATATTATTTGGGGAGTGTCTGTATTACAGGTGTGATATTACATGGGGAGTGTCTGTATTACATGTGTAATAGTACATGGGGAGTGTCTGCATTACATATGTGATATTACATGTGTTATATTATATGGGGAGTGTCTTTATTACATGTGTGATATTACATGAAGGAATGTCTGTATTACATGTATGATATTATATGGGGAGTGTCTGTATTACATTTGAGATATTACATGAGGAATGTCTATATTACGTGTGTGATATTACATGGGGAATGAATGCATTACATGTGTGATATTACATGAGGAATGTCTGCATTACATGCATTATATTACATGAGGAGTGTCTGTATTACATGTGTGATATTACATGAGGAGTGTCTGTATTACATGTGTGATATTACATGAGGAATATCTGTATTACATGTGTGATATTTTATGGGCAGTGTCTGTATTACATGTGTGATATTACATGGGGCGTGTCTGTATTACATTTTTGATATTACATGGGGAGTGTTTGTATTACATGTGTGATATTACATTTGGAGTGTCTGTATTACATGTGTGATATTAATTGAGGATTGTCCGTATTACATGTATGATATTTTATGGGCAGTGTCTGCATTGCATGTGTGATATTACATGGGGAGTGTCTATATTACATTTTTGATATTACATGGGGAGTGTTTGTATTACGTGTGATATTACATGGGGAGTGTCTATATTACATTATTGATATTACATGGGCAGTGTCTGTATTACATTTGTGATATTACATGCAGAGTTTATCCATTACATGAGTGATATTACATGAGGAGTGTCTGTAGTACATGTGTGATATTACATGGATAATGTCTCTATTACATGTGTGATATTACATGGAGGAATGTCTGTATTACATGTATGATATTACATGGGGAGTGTCTGTATTACATGTGAGATATTACATGGGGAGTGTCTGTATTACATGTGTGATATGACATGGGGAGTGTCTGTATTACATGTGATATTACATGGGGATTGTCTGTATTACTTGTGTGATATTGCATGAGGCGTGTCTGTATTACATGTGTGATATTACTCGAGGAGTGTCTGTATTACATGTGTGATATTACATGGGGAGTGTCTGTATTACATGTGTGATATTATAGGAGGAGTGTCTGTATTACATGTGTGATATTACATGAGGAGTGTCTGTATTACATGTGTGACATTATATGAGGAGTGTCTGTATTACATGTGTGATATTACATGGGTAGAGTCTGTATTATATGTGTGATCTAACATGAGGAGTGTCTGTATTACATGTGTGATATTATATGAGGAGTGTCTGTATTACATGTGTAATATTATATGGGGACTGTATAACGTGTATTTGTATTCATGTCACTGTATGGAAATGTCTTTAGATATTGTATATCCCAAACTGTTGTATCCTCCATGTGACTGTAAAGGAAAGAACAGAAATACTCAGGCTGTACATCATATATAACATGTCTACATCATTTATAAAATGTTTTCTGATCCTTTTCCACAGATAAAGACCTGAAGGAGATCAGTGCATCCTTGGAGCAGATCAAGTCATCAACAGCAAGAGGTAATGGAGGATCCACCAGGGGGGTATTAACCAATGTTATCCTACCTGTATGTTTTCTTTCCTCTGGTCCAAAGGCAGCACACCAATAGAACATCTGTGCTGCCTGAGGACAAAGAGGAAAATATAAACTACATGAAGATATTCTCTTAGGGGGAGATTTATCAAAACCTGTTCAAAGGAAAAATTGCCAAGTTGCCCATAGCAGCCAATCAGATCGCTTCTTTCATTTTACAGAGCCCTTGTTAAAAATGAAAGAAGTGAGGTGATTGGTTGCTATGGGCAACTTTTCCTTTGAAAAGGTTTTGATAAATCTCCCTCTATGGGTTGTATATTACATGGGGAACATTCAAATTATATGTCTAATATTACATGGGCAGTGTCTGTTTTACATATGTGATATTACATGGGGATTGTCTATATTACATGTGTGTTATTACATGGGGATTGTCTGTATTACATGTGTGTTATTACAAGGGGATTGTCTTTATTACATGTGTGATATTACATGGGTAGAGTCTGTATTACATGTGTGATCTAACATGAGGAGTGTCTGTATTACATGTGTGATATTATATGAGGAGTGTCTATATTACATGTGTGATATTATATGAGGAGTGTCTGTATTACATGTGTGTTATTACATGGGGATTGTCTTTATTACATGTGTGATATTTTATGGGGAGTGTCTGTATTTCATCTGTGATATTACATGAGGAGTGTCTGTATTACATGTGGGATATTACATGAGGAGTGTCTGTATTACATGTGTGATATTACATGAGGAGTGTCTGTATTACATGTCTGATATTACATGAGGAGTGTCTGTATTACATGTGATATTACATGAGGAGTGTCTGTATTACATGTGTGATATTACCGGAGGAGTGTCTGTATTACATGTGTGATATTACATGAGGAGTGTCTGTATTACATGTGTGATATTACTTGAGGAATGTTTGTATTACACATGTGATATTACATGAGGAGTATCTGTATTACATGTGTGATATAACATGAGTAGTGTCTGTATTACATGTGTGTATTACATCAGGAGTGTCTGTATTACATGTGTGATATTATATGGGGAGTGTCTGTATTACATGTGTGATATTACATGAGAAGTGTCTGTATTACATGTGTGATATTACATGAGGAGTGTCTGTATTGCATGTTTGATATTACATGGGGAGTGTCTGTATTACATGTGTGATATTACATGAGGAGTGTCTGTATTACATGTGGGATATTACATGGGGAGTGTCTGTATTACATGTGTGATATGATATAAGGAGTGTCTGTATAACATGTGTGATATTACATGAGGAGTGTCTATTACATGTGTGATATTACATGGGGAGTGTCTATATTACATATGTGAAATTACATGGGGAGTGTCTGTATTACATATGTGATAATATATATGGGGAGTGTCTGTATTACATGTGTGATATTACATGGGGAGTGTCTGTATTACATGTGTGATATTACATGAGGAGTGTCTGTATTACATGTGTGATATTATATAAGGAGTATCTGTATTACATGTGTGATATTACATGGGGAGTGTCTATATTACATGTGTGATATTACATGAGGAGTGTCTGTATTACATATGTGATATTACATGAGGAGTGTCTGTATTACATGTGTGATATTATATAAGGAGTATCTGTATTACATGTGTGATATTACATGGGGAGTGTCTATATTACATGTGTGATATGATATAAGGAGTGTCTGTATAACATGTGTGATATTACATGGGGAGTGTCTGTATTACATGTGTGATATTATATGAGGAGTGTCTGTATTACATGTGTAATATTAAAGGGGGACTGTATAACATGTCTTTGTATTCATGTCACTGTATGGAAATGGCTGTAGATATTGTATATCCCAAACTGTTGTATCCTCCATGTGACTGTAAAGGAAAGAACAGAAATACTCAGGCTGTACATCATATATAACATGTCTACATCATTTATAAAATGTTTTCTGATCCTTTTCCACAGATAAAGACCTGAAGGAGATCAGTGCATCCTTGGAGCAGATCAAGTCATCAACAGCAAGAGGTAATGGAGGATCCACCAGGGGGGTATTAACCAATGTTATCCTACCTGTATGTTTTCTTTCCTCTGGTCCAAAGGCAGCACACCAATAGAACATCTGTGCTGCCTGAGGACAAAGAGGAAAATATAAACTACATGAAGATATTCTCTTAGGGGGAGATTTATCAAAACCTGTTCAAAGGAAAAATTGCAAAGTTGCCCATAGCAGCCAATCAGATCGCTTCTTTCATTTTACAAAGCCCTTGTTAAAAATGAAAGAAGTGAGTTGATTGGTTGCTATGGGCAACTTTTCCTTTGAAAAGTTTTGATAAATCTCCCTCTATGGGTTGTATATTACATGGGGAACATTCAAATTACATGTGTGATATTACATGGGGATTGTCTGTATTACATATGTGTTATTACATGGGAATTGTCTGTATTACATGTGTGTTATTACATGGGGAATGTCTGTATTACATGTGTGATATTATATGGGGAGTGTCTGTATTTCATCTGTGATATTACATGAGGAGTGTCTGTATTACATGTGTGATATTACATGAGGAGTGTCTGCATTACATGTGGGATATTACATGGGGAGTGTATGTATCACATGTGATATTACACGAGGAGTGTCTGTATTACATGTCTGAGATTACATGAGGAGTGTCTGTATTACATGTGATATTACATGAGGAGTGTTTGTATTACATGTGTGATATCACATGAGGAGTGTCTGTATTGCATGTGTGATATTACATGGGGAGTGTTTGTATTACACATGTGATATTACATGAGGAGTATCTGTATTACATGTGGGATATTACATGGGAAGTGTCTGTATCACATGAGGAGTGTCTGTATTACATGTGTGATATTATATGGGGAGTGTCTGTTTTACAACTGTGATATTACATGAGGAGTGTATGTATTACATGTGTGATATTACATTAAGAGTGTCTGTATTACATGTGGGATATTACATGAGGAGTGTCTGTATTACATGGGTGCTTTTACATGAGGAGTGTCTGTGTTACATGTGTGATATTACATGAGGAATGTCTGTATTACACATGTGATATTACATGAGGAGTATCTGTATTACATGTGTGATATTACATGAGGAGTGTCTGTATTAAATGTGTGATATTACATCAGGAGTGTCTGTATTACATGTGTGATATTACATGAGGAGTGTCTGTATTACATGTGTGATATTACATGGGAGTGTCTGTATTACATGTGTGATATTACATGAGGAGTGTCTGTATTACATGTGTGATATTACATGGAGGAGTGCCTGTATTACATGTGTGATATTACATGGGAGTGTCTGTATTACGTGTGTGATATTACATGAGGAGTGCCTGTATTACATGTTTGAAATTACATGGGCAGTGTCTGTATTACATGTGTGATATTACATGAGGAGTGTCTGTATTACATGTGTGATATTACATGGGGAGTGTCTGTATTACATGTGTGATATTATATGAGGAGTGTCTGTATTACATGTGTAATATTATATGGGGACTGTATAACGTGTATTTGTATTCATGTCACTGTATGGAAATGGCTGTAGATATTGTAGATCCCAAACTGTTGTATCCTCCATGTGACTATAAAGGAAAGAACAGAAATACTCAGTTGGACATCATTTATAATATGTCTACATCATTTATAAAATGTTTTCTGATCCTTTTCCACAGATAAAGACCTGAAGGAGATCAGTGCATCCTTGGAGCAGATCAAGTCATCAACAGCAAGAGGTAATGGAGGATCCACCAGGGGGGTATTAACCAATGTTATCCTACCTGTATGTTTTCTTTCCTCTGGTCCAAAGGCAGCACACCAATAGAACATCTGTGCTGCCTGAGGACAAAGAGGAAAATATAAACTACATGAAGATATTCTCTTAGGGGGAGATTTATCAAAACCTGTTCAAAGGAAAAATTGCCAAGTTGCCCATAGCAGCCAATAAGATCGCTTCTTTCATTTTACAGAGCCCTTGTTAAAAATGAAAAAAGTGAGGTGATTGGTTGCTATGGGCAACTTTTACTTTGAACAGGTTTTGATAAATCTCCCTCTATGGGTTGTATATTATATGGGGAACATTCAAATTACATGTCTAATATTACATGGGCAGTGTCTGTATTACATGTGTGTTATTACATGGGGATTGTCTGTATTACATGTGTGTTATTACATGGGGATTGTCTGTATTACATGTGTGTTATTACATAGGGATTTTCTGTATTACACGTGGGTTATTACATCGGGATTGTCTGTATTACATGTCTGATATTACATGAGGAGTGTCTGTATTACATGTGTGATATTACATGGGGAGTGTCTGTATTACATGGGTGATTTTACACGAGGAGTGTCTCTATTACATGTGATACAACATGAGGAGTGTCTGTATTACATGTGTGATATTACATGAGGAGTTTCTGTATTACATGTGTGATATTACATCGGGATTGTCTGTATTACATGTCTGATATTACATGAAGAATGTCTGTATTACATGTGTGATATGATATGGGGAGTGTCTGTATTACATGTGTGATATTACATGAGGAGTGTCTGTATTACATGTGGGATATTACATCGGGATTGTCTGTATTACATGTGTGAAATTACATGAGGAGTGTCTATATTACATGTGTGATATTACATGAGGAGTGTCTGTATTACATGTCTGATATTACATGAGGAGTGTCTGTATTACATGTGTGATATTACATCAGGAGTGTCTGTATTACATGTGTGATATTACATGAGGAGTGTCTGTATTACATGTCTGATATTACATGAGGAGTGTCTTTATTACAAGTTTGATATTACATCAGGAGTGTCTGTATTACATGTGTGATATTACATGGGGAGTGTCTGTATTACATGTGTGATATTACTTGAGGAATGTCTGTATTACACATGTGATATTACATGAGGAGTATCTGTATTACATGTGTGATATAACATGAGGAGTGTCTGTATTACATGTGTGATATTATATGGGGAGTGTCTGTATTACATGTGTGATATTACATGAGAAGTTTCTGTATTACATGTGTGATATTACATGAGGAGTGTCTGTATTGCATGTGTGATATTACATGGGGAGTGTCTGTATTACATGTGTGATATTACATGGGGAGTGTCTGTATTACATGTGAGATATTACATGGGGAGTGTCTGTATTACATGAGAAGTGTCTGTATTACATGTGTGATATTATATGGGGAGTGTCTGTATTACAACTGTGATATTACATGAGGAGTGTATGTATTACATGTGTGATATTACATGAGGAGTGTCTGTATTACATGTGGGATATTACATGGGGAGTGTATGTATCACATGTGATATTACACGAGGAGTGTCTGTATTACATGTGTGATATTACATGAGGAGTGTCTGTATTACATGGGTGATTTTACATGAGGAGTGTCTGTATTACATGTGTGATATTACATGAGGAATGTCTGTATTACACATGTGATATTATATGAGGAGTATCTGTATTACATGTGTGATATTACATGAGGAGTGTCAGTATTAAATGTGTGATATTACATCAGGAGTGTCTGTATTGCATGTGTGATAGTTTATGGGGAGTGTCTGTATTACATGTGTGATACTACATGGGAGTGTCTGTATTATGTGTGTGATATTACATGAGGAGTGCCTGTATTACATGTTCGAAATTACATGGGCAGTGTCTGTATAACATGTGTGATATTACATGAGGAGTGTCTGTATTACATGTGTGATATTACATCAGGAGTGTCTGTATTACATGTGTGATATTACTTGAGGAATGTCTGTATTACACATGTGATAATACATGAGGAGTATCTGTATTAAATGTGTGATATAACATGAGTAGTGTCTGTATTACATGTGTGATATTACTTCAGGAGTGTCTGTATTACATGTGTGATATTATATGGGGAGTGTCTGTATTACATATGTGATATTACATGAGAAGTGTCTGTATTACATGTGTGATATTACATGAGGAGTGTCTGTATTGCATGTGTGATATTACATGGGGAGTGTCAATATTACATGTGTGATATCACATGAGGAGTGTCTTTATTACATGTGTGATATTACATGAGGAGTGTCTGTATTACATGTGTGATATTACATGAGGAGTTTCTGTATTACATGTGTGAAATTACATGGGGAGTGTCTGTATTAGATGCGTGATATTACATGAGGAGTGTCTATATTACATGTGTGATATTATATGGGGAGTGTCTGTATTACATGTGTGATATTACATGGGGAGTGTCTGTATTACATGTGTGAAATTACATGGGGAGTGTCTGTATTAGATGTGTGATATTACATGAGGAGTGTCTATATTACATGTGTGATATTATATGGGGATTGTCTGTATTACATGTGTGATATTACATGAGGAGTGTCTATATTACATGTGTGATATTATATGGGGAGTGTCTGTATTACATGTGTGATATTACATGGGGAGTGTCTGAATTACATGTGTGATATTACATGAGGAATGTCTGTATTACATGTGTGATATTACATGAGGAGTGTCTGTATTACATATATGATATTACATGGGCAGTGTCTGTATTACATGTGTGATATTACATGAGGAGTGTCTGTATTACATGTGTGATATTATATGGGGAGTGTCTGTATTACATGTGTGATATTATATGAGGAGTGTCTGTATTACATGTGTAATATTATATGGGGAGTGTCCATATTACATGTGTGATATCACATGAGGAGTGTCTTTATTACATATGTGATATTACATGAGGAGTGTCTGTATTACATGTGTGATATTACATGTGGAGTGTCTGTATTACATGTGTGATATTACATGAGGAGTGTCTGTGTTACATGTGTGATATTACATGGGGAGTGTCTGTATTACATGTGTAATATTATATGGGGACTGTATAACGTGTATTTGTATTCATGTCACTGTATGGAAATGGCTGTAGATATTGTATATCCCAAACTGTTGTATCCTCCATGTAACTATAAAGGAAAGAACAGAAATACTCAGGCTGTACATCATATATAACATGTCTACATCATTTATAAAATGTTTTCTGATCCTTTTCCACAGATAAAGACCTGAAGGAGATCAGTGCATCCTTGGAGCAGATCAAGTCATCAACAGCAAGAGGTAATGGAGGATCCACCAGGGGGGTATTAACCAATGTTATCCTACCTGTATGTTTTCTTTCCTCTGGTCCAAAGGCAGCACACCAATAGAACATCTGTGCTGCCTGAGGACAAAGAGGAAAATATAAACTACATGAAGATATTCTATTAGGGAGAGATTTATCAAAACCTGTTCAAAGGAAAAATTGACAAGTTGCTCAAAGCAGCCAATAAGATCGCTTCATTCATTTTACAGAGCCCTTGTTAAAAATGAAAGAAGTGAGTTGATTGGTTGCTATGGGCAAATTTTCCTTTGAACATTTTTTGATAATTCTCCCTCTATGGGTTGTATATTTCATGGGGAAGATTCAAATTACATGACTAATATTACATGGGCAGTGTCTGTATTACATATGTCATGTTGCATGGGGATTTTCTGTATTACATGTGTGATATAACATGAGGAGTGTCTGTATTACATGTCTGATATTATATGGGGATTGTCTGTATTACATGTGTGTTATCACATGGGGATTGTCTGTATTACATGTGTGATATTATATGGGGATTGTCTGTATTACATGTCTTATATTACATGAGGAGTGTCTGTATTACATGTGATTTTACATGAGGAGTGTCTGTATTACATGTGTGATATTACATGAGGAGTGTCTGTATTACATGTGTGATATTACATGAGGACTGTGTATATTACATGTGTGATATTATATGAGGAGTGTCTTTATTACATGAGAAGTGTCTATATTACATGTGTGATATTACGTGAGGAGTGTCTGTATTACATGTGTGATATTACATGAGGAATGTCTGTATTACATGTGGGATATTACATCGGGATTGTCTGTATTACATGTCTTATATTACATGAGGAGTGTCTGTATTACATGTGATTTTACATGAGGAGTGTCTGTATTACATGTGTGATATTACATGGGGAGTGTCTGTATTATATGTGTGATATTACATCGGGATTGCCTGTATTACATGTCTGATATTACATGAGGAATGTCTGTATTACATGTGTAATATGATATGGGGAGTGTCTGTATTACATGTGTGATATTACATGAGTAGTGTCTGTATTACATGTGGGATATTACATCGGGATTGTCTGTATTACATGTGTGATATTACATGAGGACTGTCTGTATTACATGTGTGATATTACATGAGGAGTGTCTGTATTACATGTGTGATATTACATGAGGAGTGTCTGTATTACATGTGTGATATTACATGAGGAGTGTCTGTATTACATGTGTGATATTACATGAGGAGTGTCTGTATTACATGTGTGATATTACATGGGGATTGTCTGTATTACATGTGTGATATTACATGGGGAGTGCCTGTATTACATGTGTGATATTACATGAAGAATGTCTGTATTACATGTGTGATATTATATGAGAAGTGTCTGTATTACATGTGTAATATTATATGGGGAGTGTCCATATTACATGTGTGATATCACATGAGGAGTGTCTTTATTACATGTGTGATATTACATGAGGAGTGTCTGTATTACATGTGTGATATTACATGGGGAGTGTCTGTGTTACATGTGTGATATTACATGAGGAGTGTCTGTATTACATGTGTAATATTATATGGGGACTGTATAAGGTGTATTTGTATTCATGTCACTGTATGGAAATAGCTGTAGATATTGTATATCCCAAACTGTTGTATCCTCCATGTGACTATAAAGGAAAGAACAGAAATACTCAGGCTGTACATCATATATAACATGTCTACATCATTTATAAAATGTTTTCTGATCCTTTTCCACAGATAAAGACCTGATGGAGATCAGTGCATCCTTGGAGCAGATCAAGTCATCAACAGCAAGAGGTAATGGAGGATCCACCAGGGGGATATTAACCAATGTTATCCTACCTGTATGTTTTCTTTCCTCTGGTCCAAATGCAGCACACCAATAGAACATCTGTGCTGCCTGAGGACAAAGAGGAAAATATAAACTACATGAAGATATTCTCTTAGGGGGAGATTTATCAAAACCTGTTCAAAGGAAAAATTGCCAAGTTGCCCATAGCAGCCAATCAGATCGCTTCTTTCATTTTACAGAGCCCTTATTAAAAATGAAAGAAGTGAGTTGATTGGTTGCTATGGGAATTACATATCTAATATTACATGGGCAGTGTCTGTATTACATATGTGATGTTACATGGGGGATTGTCTGTATTACATGTGTGTTATTACATGGGGATTGTCTGTATTACATCTGTGAAATTACATGAGTAGTGTCTGTATTACATGTGTGATATTACATGAGGAGTGTCTGTATTACATGTGGGATATTACATGGGGAGTGTCTGTATTACATGTGATATTATATGAGGAGTGTCTGTATTACATGCGTGATATTACATGAGGAGTGTCTGTATTACATGTGATATTACATGAGGAGTGTCTGTATTACATGTGTGATATTACATGAGGCGTGTCTGTATTACATGTGTGATATTACATGGGGAGTGTCTGTATTACATGGGTGATTTTACATGAGGGGTGTCTGTATTAAATGTGTGATATTACATGAGAAGTGTCTGTATTACACATGTGATATTACATGAGGAGTATCTGTATTACATGTGTGATATTACATGAGGAATGTCTGTATTACATGTGTGATATTACATGAGGAGTGCCTGTATTACATTTGTGATATTACATGGGGAGTGTCTGTATTACATGTGTGATATTACATGGATAATGTCTGTGTTACATGTGTAATATTACATGGGGAGTGTCTGCATTACATGCATGATATTACATGAGAAGTGTCTGTAGTACATGGGTGATATTACATGGATAATGTCTGTATTACATGTGTGATATTATATGGGGAGTGTCTTTATTACATATGTGATATTAAATGAGGAGAGTCTGTATTACATGTGGGATATTACATGGGGAGTGTCTGTATTACATGAGGAGTGTCTGTATTACATGTGTGATATTATATGTGGAGTGTCTGTATTACAACTGTGATATTACATGAGGAGTGTGTGTATTACATGTGTGATTTTACATGAGGAGTGTCTGCATTGCATGTGGGATATTACATGAGGAGTGTCTGTATTACATGGGTGATTTTACATGAGGAGTGTCTGTATTACATGTGTGATATTACATGAGGAATGTCTGTATCACACATGTGATATTACATGAGGAGCATCTGTATAACATGTGTGATTTTACATGAGGAGTGTGTGTATTAAATGTGTGATATTACATCAGGAGTGTCTGTATTACATGTGTGATATTATATGGGGAGTGTCTGTATTACATGTGTGATATTACATGAGGAGTGTCTGTATTACATGTGTGATATTACATTGGAGTGTCTGTATTATGTGTGTGATATTACATGAGGAGTGTCTGTATTACATGTGTGATATTACCGGAGGAGTGTCTGTATTACATGTGTGATATTACATGAGGAGTGTCTGTATTACATGTGTGATATTACATGAGGAGTGTCTGTATTACATGTGTGATATTACATGGGCAGTGTCTGTATTACATGTGTGATATTACAAGTGGAGTGTCTGTATTACAGGTGTGATATTACATGAGCAGTGTCTGTATTACATGTGTGATATTACATGAGCAGTGTCTGTATTACATGTGTGATATTACATGGGCAGTGTCTGTATTACATGTGTGATATTACATGAGGAGGGTCTGTATTACATGTGTGATATTACATGGGCAGTGCCTGTATTACATGTGTGATATTACATGAGGAGTGTCTGTGTTACATGTGTGATATTACATGGGGAATGTCTGTATTACATGTGGGATATTACATGGGGAGTGTCTGTATTACATGTGTAATATTATATGGGGACTGTATAACGTGTATTTGTATTCATGTCACTGTATGTAAATGGCTGTAGATTTTGTAGATCCCAAACTGTTGTATCCTCCATGTGACTGTAAAGGAAAGAACAGAAATACTCAGGCTGTACATCATATATAACATGTCTACATCATTTATAAAATGTTTTCTGATCCTTTTCCACAGATAAAGACCTGATGGAGATCAGTGCATCCTTGGAGCAGATCAAGTCATCAACAGCAAGAGGTAATGGAGGATCCACCAGGGGGGTATTAACCAATGTTATCCTACCTGTATGTTTTCTTTCCTCTGGTCCAAAGGCAGCACACCAATAGAACATCTGTGCTGCCTGAGGACAAAGAGGAAAATATAAACTACATGAAGATATTCTCTTAGGGGGAGATTTATCAAAACCTGTTCAAAGGAAAAATTGCCAAGTTGCCCATAGCAGCCAATCAGATCGCTTCTTTCATTTTACAGAGCCCTTATTAAAAATGAAAGAAGTGAGTTGATTGGTTGCTATGGGAATTACATATCTAATATTACATGGGCAGTGTCTGTATTACATATGTGATGTTACATGGGGATTGTCTGTATTACATCTGTGAAATTACATGAGTAGTGTCTGTATTACATGTGTGATATTACATGAGGAGTGTCTGTATTACATGTGGGATATTACATGGGGAGTGTCTGTATTACATGTGATATTATATGAGGAGTGTCTGTATTACATGTGTGATATTACATGAGGAGTGTCTGTATTACATGTGATATTACATGAGGAGTGTCTGTATTACATGTGTGATATTACATGAGGCGTGTCTGTATTACATGTGTGATATTACATGGGGAGTGTCTGTATTACATGGGTGATTTTACATGAGGGGTGTCTGTATTAAATGTGTGATATTACATGAGAAGTGTCTGTATTACACATGTGATATTACATGAGGAGTATCTGTATTACATGTGTGATATTACATGAGGAATGTCTGTATTACATGTGTGATATTACATGAGGAGTGCCTGTATTACATTTGTGATATTACATGGGGAGTGTCTGTATTACATGTGTGATATTACATGGATAATGTCTGTGTTACATGTGTAATATTACATGGGGAGTGTCTGCATTACATGCATGATATTACATGAGAAGTGTCTGTAGTACATGCGTGATATTACATGGATAATGTCTGTATTACATGTGTGATATTATATGGGGAGTGTCTTTATTACATATGTGATATTAAATGAGGAGAGTCTGTATTACATGTGGGATATTACATGGGGAGTGTCTGTATTACATGAGGAGTGTCTGTATTACATGTGTGATATTATATGTGGAGTGTCTGTATTACAACTGTGATATTACATGAGGAGTGTGTGTATTACATGTGTGATTTTACATGAGGAGTGTCTGCATTGCATGTGGGATATTACATGAGGAGTGTCTGTATTACATGGGTGTTTTACATGAGGAGTGTCTGTATTACATGTGTGATATTACATGAGGAATGTCTGTATCACACATGTGATATTACATGAGGAGCATCTGTATAACATGTGTGATATTACATGAGGAGTGTGTGTATTAAATGTGTGATATTACATCAGGAGTGTCTGTATTACATGTGTGATATTATATGGGGAGTGTCTGTATTACATGTGTGATATTACATGAGGAGTGTCTGTATTACATGTGTGATATTACATGGGAGTGTCTGTATTATGTGTGTGATATTACATGAGGAGTGTCTGTATTACATGTGTGATATTACCGGAGGAGTGTCTGTATTACATGTGTGATATTACATGAGGAGTGTCTGTATTACATGTGTGATATTACATGAGGAGTGTCTGTATTACATGTGTGATATTACATGGGCAGTGTCTGTATTACATGTGTGATATTACAAGTGGAGTGTCTGTATTACATGTGTGATATTACATGAGCAGTGTCTGTATTACATGTGTGATATTACATGAGCAGTGTCTGTATTACATGTGTGATATTACATGGGCAGTGTCTGTATTACATGTGTGATATTACATGAGGAGGGTCTGTATTACATGTGTGATATTACATGGGCAGTGCCTGTATTACATGTGTGATATTACATGAGGAGTGTCTGTGTTACATGTGTGATATTACATGGGGAATGTCTGTATTACATGTGTAATATTATATGGGGACTGTATAACGTGTATTTGTATTCATGTCACTGTATGTAAATGGCTGTAGATTTTGTAGATCCCAAACTGTTGTATCCTCCATGTGACTATAAAGGAAAGAACAAAAATACTCAGGCTGTACATCATATATAACATGTCTACATCATTTATAAAATGTTTTCTGATCCTTTTCCACAGATAAAGACCTGATGGAGATCAGTGCATCCTTGGAGCAGATCAAGTCATCAACAGCAAGAGGTAATGGAGGATCCACCAGGGGGATATTAACCAATGTTATCCTACCTGTATGTTTTCTTTCCTCTGGTCCAAAGGCAGCACACCAATAAAACATCCGTGCTGCCTGAGGACAAAGAGGAAAATATAAACTACATGAAGATATTCTCTTAGGGGGAGATTTATCAAAACCTGTTCAAAGGAAAAATTGACAAGTTGCTCAAAGCAGCCAATAAGATCGCTTCTTTCATTTTACAGAGCCCTTGTTAAAAATGAAAGAAGTGAGGTGATTGGTTGCTATGGGCAACTTTTACTTTGAACAGGTTTTGATAAATCTCCCTCTATGGGTTGTATATTACATGGGGAAGATTCAAATTACATGACTAATATTACATGGGCAGTGTCTGTATTACATATGTCATGTTACATGGGGATTTTCTGTATTACATGTGTGATATTACATGGGCAGTGTCTGTATTACATGTGTGTTATCACATGGGGATTCTCTGTATTACATGTGTGTTATTACATGGGGATTGTCTGTATTACATGTCTTATATTACATGAGGAGTGTCTGTATTACATGTGATTTTACATGAGGAGTGTCTGTATTACATGTGTGATATTACATGAGGAGTGTCTGTATTACATGTGTGAAATTACATGAGGACTGTGTATATTACATGTGTGATATTATATGGGGAGTGTCTTTATTACATGAGAAGTGTCTATATTACATGTGTGATATTACGTGAGGAGTGTCTGTATTACATGTGTGATATTACATGAGGAATGTCTGTATTACATGTGGGATATTACATCGGGATTGTCTGTATTACATGTCTTATATTACATGAGGAGTGTCTGTATTACATGTGATTTTACATGAGGAGTGTCTGTATTACATGTGTGATATTACATGAGGAGTGTCTGTATTACATGTGTTATTTTATATGGGGAGGGTCTTTATTACATGTGTGATATTACATGAGGAGTGTCTGTATTACATGTGGGATATTACATGGGGAGTGTCTGTATTACATGTGATATTACATGGGGAGTGTCTGTATTTCATGGGTTATTTTACATGAGGGGTGTCTGTATTACATGTGTGATATTACATGAGGAGTGTCTGTGTTACACATGTGATATTACATGGGAAGTATCTGTATTACATGTGTGATATAACATGAGGAGTGCCTGTATTACATGCGTGATATGACATGAGGAGTGCCTGTATAACATGTGTGATATTACATGGGGAGTGTCTGTATTACATGTGTGATATTACATGAGGAGTGTCTGTATTACATGTGTCATATTATTTGGGGAGTGTCTGTATTACAGGTGTGATATTACATGGGGAGTGTCTGTATTACATGTGTAATAGTACATGGGGAGTGTCTGCATTACATATGTGATATTACATGTGTTATATTATATGGGGAGTGTCTTTATTACATGTGTGATATTACATGAAGGAATGTCTGTATTACATGTATGATATTATATGGGGAGTGTCTGTATTACATTTGAGATATTACATGAGGAGTGTCTGTATTACGTGTGTGATATTACATGGGGAATGAATGCATTACATGTGTGATATTACATGAGGAATGTCTGCATTACATGCATTATATTACATGAGGAGTGTCTGTATTACATGTGTGATATTACATGAGGAGTGTCTGTATTACATGTGTGATATTACATGAGGAATATCTGTATTACATGTGTGATATTTTATGGGCAGTGTCTGTATTACATGTGTGATATTACATGGGGCGTGTCTGTATTACATTTTTGATATTACATGGGGAGTGTCTGTATTACATGTGTGATATTACATTTGGAGTGTCTGTATTACATGTGTGATATTAATTGAGGAATGTCCGTATTACATGTATGATATTTTATGGGCAGTGTCTGCATTGCATGTGTGATATTACATGGGGAGTGTCTATATTACATTTTTGATATTACATGGGGAGTGTTTGTATTACGTGTGATATTACATGGGGAGTGTCTATATTACATTATTGATATTACATGGGCAGTGTCTGTATTACATTTGTGATATTACATGCAGAGTTTATCCATTACATGAGTGATATTACATGAGGAGTGTCTGTAGTACATGTGTGATATTACATGGATAATGTCTGTATTACATGTGTGATATTACATAGAGAGTGTCTCTATTACATGTGTGATATTACATGGAGGAATGTCTGTATTACATGTATGATATTACATGGGGAGTGTCTGTATTACATGTGAGATATTACATGGGGAGTGTCTGTATTACATGTGTGATATGACATGGGGAGTGTCTGTATTACATGTGATATTACATGGGGATTGTCTGTATTACTTGTGTGATATTGCATGAGGCGTGTCTGTATTACATGTGTGATATTACTCGAGGAGTGTCTGTATTACATGTGTGATATGACATGGGGAGTGTCTGTATTACATGGGTGATTTTACATGAGGGGTGTCTGTATTACATGTGATATTACATGGGGATTGTCTGTATTACATGTGTGATATTGCATGAGGCGTGTCTGTATTACATGTGTGATATTACACGAGGAGTGTCTGTATTACATGTGTGATATGACATGGGGAGTGTCTGTATTACATGGGTGATTTTACATGAGGGGTGTCTGTATTACATGTGTGATATGACATGAGGAGTGTCTGTGTTACACATGTGATATTACATGGGGAGTATCTGTATTACATATGTGATATCACATGAGGAGTGCCTGTATTACATGTGTGATATTACATGAGGAGTGTCTGTATTACATGTGTGATATTACATGGGGAGTGTCTGTATTACATGTGTAATAGTACATGGGGAGTGTCTGCATTACATATGTGATATTACATGTGTGATATTATATGGGGAGTGTCTTTAGTGCATGTGTGAAATTACATGGAGGAGTGTCTGTATGACATGCATGATATTATATTGGGATTGTCTGTATTACATTTGAGATATTACGTGAGAAGTGTCTGTATTACAAATGTGATATTACATGGGGAGTGTATGTAGTACATGTGTGATATTACATGGCAATGTCTATATTACATGTGTGATATTTTATGGGCAGTGTCTGTATTACATTTTTTAAATTACATGGGGAGTGTCTGTATTACATTTGCGATATTACATGCGGAGTTTATCCATTACATGTGTGATATTACATGAGGAGTGTCGGTAGTGTATGTGTGATATTACATGGATAATGTCTGTATTATATGTGTGATATTACATGGGGAGTGTCTGCATTACATTTGTGATATTACATGGGGAGTTTCTATATTACATGTGTGATATTACATGGGAAGTGTCTGCATTAAATGTGTGATATTATATGGGGAGTGTCTTTATTACATGTGTGATATTACATGGAGGAATGTCTGTATTACATGTATGATATTACATGGGGAGTGTCTGTATTACATGTGTGATATTACATGAGGAGTGTCTGTATTACATGTGTGTTATTACATGAGGAGTGTCTGTATTACATATGTGATATTACATGGGGAGTGTCTTTATTACATGTGTAATATTACATGAGTGTCTGTATTACATGTATGATATTACATGGGGAGTGTCTGTATTACATGTGTGATATTACATGAGGAGTGTCTGTATTACATGTGTGATATTAAAAGGGGAGTGTCTGTATTACATGTGTGATAATACATGGGGAGTGTCTGTATTACATGTGTGATATTACATGGGGAGTGTCTGGATTACATGTGTAATATTATATGGGGACTGTATAAGGTGTATTTGTATTCATGTCACTGTATGGAAATGGCTGTAGATATTGTATATCCCAAACTGTTGTATCCTCCATGTGACTATAAAGGAAAGAACAGAAATACTCAGGCTGTACATCATATATAACATGTCTACATCATTTATAAAATGTTTTCTGATCCTTTTCTACAGATAAAGACCTGAAGGAGATCAGTGCATCCTTGGAGCAGATCAAGTCATCAACAGCAAGAGGTAATGGAGGATCCACCAGGGGGGTATTAACCAATGTTATTGTCAGGATCTGGGTACTGTGAGGACACTGGTGGTGGATCCTCTGTGTCAGTGGGGTGATGACGTGGGCCGTACCAGGGGAACGGAGTCTAAGGGGTTACTGGTATTCACCAGAGCCCGCCGCAAAGCGGGATGGACTTGCTGCGGCAGGTAACCCCCAGGTCATTCCACCCGATAGCGACTCAACCCCGACTGACTGCAGAGATAGGCGCGGTACAAGGGATCAGGCAAGAGCAAGGTCGGACGTAGCAGAAGGTCAGGGCAGGCAGCAAGGATCGTAGTCAGGGGCACTTGCTTGGGACATACAAGGAACGCTTTCACTGGCACAATGACAACAAGATCCGGCAATAAAAGGAAGGGGAAGTGAGGTAATATAGACCAAGGCACAGGTGAAATTACTAATTTGGGCCAGGCGCCAATCAGCGGCGCACTGGCCCTATAAATCTCAGAGAGCCGGCGCGCGCGCCCTAGGGAGCGGGGCCGCGCACGCCGGGACTGGACAGACGGAGGACAGGTCCAATAAGCAGGCTGGGATGCGAACCGCGAGCGGGCGCGTCCCGCATCGCGGGTCGCATCCCCGCCAGAGACACTATCGCAGCGCTCCTGGTCAGCGGGTCTGACCGGGGCGCTGCAAGCAGGTAAGCGCAGCGAGCGCTCCGGGAGGCGTAACAGTACCCCCCCCCCCCCTTGGGTCTCCCCCTCTTTTTGGAACCCGAGAATTTGTGAATGAGGTCTTTGTCGAAGATGTTATCCTCGGGCTCCTACGACCTCTCCTCAGGACCGCAATTCTCCCAATCTAAGAGAATTTTTTTTTTACCTCTGACCGTCTTAGACACAAGAATTTCTTTAACATAGAAGACATCGGAGGAGCCGGAGACAGGAGCTGGAGCGACAACCTTGGGAGAGAAGCGGTTAAGGACATGCGGTTTAAGGAGAGAAACATGAAAAGCGTTAGGAATACGGAGAGAAGGGGGAAGAAGGAGTTTGTAGGAGACAGGGTTGATTTGGCACTTGATTTTAAAGGGTCCAAGATAACGTGGTCCCAGTTTATAACTGGGGACACGGAAGCGGATATACTTGGCGGAGAGCCACACTTTGTCTCCAGGAGCAAAGACAGGAGGAGTTCTTCTCTTTTTGTCGGCATGCTTCTTCATCCGGGATGAGGCCTGTAGGAGGGATTTTTGAGTCTCTTTCCAGGTGGTGGAGAAGTCCCGGGTAACTTCGTCAACAGCGGGCAAACCAGAAGGCGTGGGAGTGGGGAGGGGGGGAAGAGGGTGACGGCCGTACACCACAAAAAACGGGGATTTGGCGGAGGATTCAGAGTCCTTGAAATTGTACGAGAATTCAGCCCAGGGTAGAAAATCAGCCCAATCGTCCTGGCGGGAGGAAACAAAATGTCGCAAATAGTCACCTAGGATCTGATTAACTCTATCTACTTGCCCATTGGATTGGGGATGATAGGAAGAAGAGAAATTTAATTTGATTTTTAGTTGATTACAGAGAGCTCTCAAAAATTATCTATCCGAGACGATATGCGTGGGAAGCCCGTGAAGCCGAAAAATGTGCACAAAAAATTGCTTCGCCAACTGTGGCGCAGAAGGAAGGCCTGGAAGTGGAATAAAATGTGCCATCTTGGAGAAACGATCAACGACCACCCAGATGACTGTGTTGCCATGGGATAAAGGCAGGTCCGTTATAAAATCCATGGCAATCTGAGACCATGGTAGCTCAGGAACAGGCAGAGGATGAAGGAGACCGGCAGGCTTCTGGCGAGGAGTCTTGTCCCGGGCACAAACTGTACAGGCCCGAACGAAATCAGCGACATCTGCCTCCAGGGCAGGCCACCAATATAAACGAGAGATGAGTTAGATGGACTTCTTGACGCCAACATGGCCAGCGAGGTGCGAGGAATGTCCCCACCTGAGGATCTTGATGCGCTGGCGTGGAGGGACGAAAGTCTTTCCAGAAGGTGTTTGTCTGATAGAAGCTGGAGATGAGGAGATCAGACACTCTGTAGGAACAATGTGTTGCAGGGGGGCTTCCGATTCGGAAGCATCAGAGGAACGAGAAAGGGCGTCAGCCCTGATGTTTTTGTCAGCAGGGCGAAAATGAATCTCGAAGTTAAAACGGGCAAAAAACAACGACCACCTAGCCTGGCGTGGGTTCATCCGTTGGGCAGACTGGAGATACGAGAGATTCTTGTGATCCGTGTAGATGACAATCGGGTATTTGGAACCCTCCAGCAGGTGCCTCCATTCTTCGAGGGCTAGTTTAATGGCCAGAAGTTCCCGATCACCAATGGAGTAATTTTTTTCCGCCGGAGAGAAGGTTTTAGAAAAGAAACCACAAGTAATGTTATGTCCAGTAGAGTTTTTTTGTAGGAGTACGGCTCCGGCTCCAACCGAGGAGGCGTCCACCTCCAGCAAGAAGGGTTTAGATGGATCAGGTCTGGAGAGTACGGGAGCAGAAGCAAAGGCAGTTTTGAGACGATTGAATGCCACATCCGCTTGGGGAGGCCAGGACTTAGGGTTGGCGTTCTTCTTGGTTAGGGCAACAATCGGAGCCACAATGGTGGAAAAATGCGGAATAAACTGTCGGTAGTAATTGGCAAACCCCAAGAAGCGTTGGATAGCTCGGAGTCCGGAGGGGCGTGGCCAATCTAAAACAGCTGACAGTTTGTCTGGGTCCATTTGAAGTCCCTGGCCAAAGACTAAATAACCTAGAAAGGGAAGAGATTGGCATTCAAAGAGATATTTCTCTATCTTGGCAAATAATTGATTGTCACAGAGTCTCTGGAGCACTAGACAGACATGGCGGCGGGAAGAAAAAATCAAAATGTCGTCCAGGTAAACCACAACACAGGTATATAACAGATCCCAAAATATTTCATTCATGAAGTCCTGGAAGACAGCGGGGGCGTTGCAGAGCCCAAAGGGCATAACCAGATATTCAAAATGTCCGTCTCTGGTATTAAATGCGGTCTTCCACTCATCCCCTTTCCTGATGCGGATGAGATTATATGCGCCTCTTAAGTCCAATTTGGTGAAGATGTTAGCTGTCACGATGCCGGCTGGCAGGTAGTGGATCCTCTGTGCCAGAGAGGGATTGGCGTGGACCGTGCTAGTGGATCGGTTCTAAGTCACTACTGGTTTTCACCAGAGCCCGCCGCAAAGCGGGATGGTCTTGCTGCGGCGGTAGTGACCAGGTCGTATCCACTAGCAACGGCTCAACCTCTCTGGCTGCTGAAGATAGGCGCGGTACAAGGGAGTAGACAGAAGCAAGGTCGGACGTAGCAGAAGGTCGGGGCAGGCAGCAAGGATCGTAGTCAGGGGCAACGGCAGGAGGTCTGGAACACAGGCTAGGAACATACAAGGAACGCTTTCACTGGCACAATGGCAACAAGATCCGGCAGGGAAGTGCAGGGGAAGTGAGGTGATATAGGGAAGTGCACAGGTGAAGACACTAATTGGAATCACTGCGCCAATCAGCGGCGCAGTGGCCCTTTAAATCGCAAAGACCCGGCGCGCGCGCGCCCTAGGGAGCGGGGCCGCGCGCGCCGGGACAGGACCGAGGGAGAGCGAGTCAGGTACGGGAGCCGGGGTGCGCATCGCGAGCGGGCGCTACCCGCATCGTGAATCGCATCCCGGCTGGCAGCAGAATCGCAGCGCCCCGGGTCAGTGGATCTGACCGGAGCGCTGCAGCGGAGAGAGTGTAGCGAGCGCTCCGGGGAGGAGCGGGGACCCGGAGCGCTCGGCGTAACAGTACCCCCCCCCTTGGGTCTCCCCCTCTTTTTAGGGCCTGAGAACCTGAGGAGCAGACTTTTATCTAGGATGTTGTCCTCAGGTTCCCAGGATCTCTCTTCAGGACCACAACCCTCCCAGTCCACTAAAAAAAAAGTTTTCCCTCTGACCTTTTTAGAGGCTAAGATCTCTTTGACAGAGAAGATGTCCGAGGAGCCGGAAACAGGAGTGGGAGGAACAGATTTGGGAGAAAAACGGTTGAGGATGAGTGGTTTAAGAAGAGAGACGTGAAAGGCATTAGGGATACGAAGAGAAGGAGGAAGAAGAAGTTTGTAAGAGACAGGATTAATTTGACACAAAATTTTGAAAGGACCAAGATAGCGTGGTCCCAACTTGTAGCTAGGGACACGGAAGCGGACATATTTAGCGGAGAGCCATACCTTGTCTCCAGGGGAAAAAACGGGAGGAGCTCTTCTTTTCTTATCCGCGAACCTCTTCATGCGTGAAGAAGCCTGTAAGAGAGAATTTTGGGTCTCTCTCCATATAATGGAAAGGTCACGAGAAATTTCATCCACAGCGGGCAGACCAGAGGGCAAGGGGGTAGGGAGGGGGGGAAGAGGGTGACGGCCGTACACCACGAAAAATGGGGATTTGGAGGAAGATTCAGAGACTCTGAAGTTATACGAGAATTCGGCCCATGGAAGGAGATCTGCCCAGTCATCCTGGCGGGAGGAAACAAAATGTCGCAAATAATCACCCAAGACTTGGTTAATTCTTTCTACTTGTCCATTGGACTGGGGATGATATGCAGAAGAAAGACAGAGCCCTCCAGAATTTAGACACAAATTGGACGCCTCTATCCGAGACGATCTGCGTAGGCAACCCGTGAAGACGAAAAATGTGTACAAAAAATTGTTTAGCCAACTGAGGCGCTGAAGGAAGACCAGGAAGAGGGATGAAATGTGCCATTTTGGAGAATCGATCAACGACCACCCAAATAACAGTGTTGCCACGGGAAGGGGGTAAATCAGTAATAAAATCCATACCAATCAGAGACCAAGGCTGTTCGGGGACAGGCAGGGGATGAAGAAAACCAGCGGGCTTCTGGCGAGGAGTCTTATCCCGGGCACAGATAGTGCAGGCTCGCACAAAGTCCACAACATCCGTCTCCAGAGTCGGCCATGGATCCCGCTGAAGTTCCTCTGCCAGTTGTCGCTGACCTCACCACGGTGGTCGCCCAGCAGTCACAACAGATAGCGCAACAAGGCCAACAGCTGTCTCAACTGACCGTTATGCTACAACAGTTACTACCACAGCTTCAGCAGTCATCTCCTCCGCCAGCTCCTGCACCTCCTCCGCAGCGAGTGGCCGCTCCTGGGCTACGCCTATCCTTGCCGGATAAATTTGATGGGGACTCTAAGTTTTGCCGTGGCTTTCTTTCCCAATGTTCCCTGCATCTGGAGATGATGTCGGACCTGTTTCCCACTGAAAGGTCTAAGGTGGCTTTCGTAGTCAGCCTTCTGTCCGGAAAAGCCCTGTCATGGGCCACACCGCTCTGGGACCGCAATGATCCTGTCACTGCCTCTGTACACTCCTTCTTCTCGGAAGTCCGAAGTGTCTTTGAGGAACCTGCCCGAGCCTCTTCTGCTGAGACTGCCCTGTTGAACCTGGTCCAGGGTAATTCTTCCGTTGGCGAGTATGCCGTACAATTCCGTACTCTTGCTTCAGAATTGTCCTGGAATAATGAGGCCCTCTGCGCGACCTTTAAAAAAGGCCTATCCAGCAACATTAAAGATGTTCTGGCCGCACGAGAAATTCCTGCTAATCTACATGAACTTATTCACCTAGCCACTCGCATTGACATGCGTTTTTCCGAAAGGCGTCAGGAGCTCCGCCAAGATATGGACTCTGTTCGCACGAGGCGTTTCTTCTCCTCGGCTCCTCTCTCCTCTGGTCCCCTGCAATCTGTTCCTGTGCCTCCCGCCGTGGAGGCTATGCAGGTCGACCGGTCTCGCCTGACACCTCAAGAGAGGACACGACGCCGCATGGAGAACCTCTGCCTGTACTGTGCTAGTACCGAACACTTCCTGAGGGATTGTCCTATCCGTCCTCCCCGCCTGGAAAGACGTCCGCTGACTCCGCACAAAGGAGAGACAGTCCTTGATGTCTACTCTGCTTCTCCACGTCTTACTGTGCCTGTGCGGATGTCTGCCTCTGCCTTCTCCTTCTCTACCGTGGCCTTCTTGGACTCTGGATCTGCAGGAAATTTTATTTTGGCCTCTCTCGTCAACAGGTTCAACATCCCAGTGACCAGTCTCGCCAGACCCCTTTACATCAATTGTGTAAACAATGAAAGATTGGACTGTACCATACGCTTCCGCACGGAGCCCCTTCTAATGAGCATCGGATCTCATCACGAGAGGATTGAACTTTTGGTCCTCCCCAATTGCACCTCGGCAATTCTCCTTGGACTTCCCTGGCTTCAACTTCATTCCCCAACCCTGGATTGGTCCACTGGGGAGATCAAGAGTTGGGGGCCCTCTTGTTCCAAGGACTGTCTAAGACCGGTTCCCAGTAACCCTTGCCGTGACTCTGTGGTTCCCTCAGTAACCGGTCTCCCTAAGGCCTATATGGACTTCGCGGATGTTTTCTGCAAAAAACAAGCTGAGACTCTACCTCCTCACAGGCCTTATGATTGCCCTATCGACCTCCTCCCGGGTACTACTCCACCCCGGGGCAGAATTTATCCTCTCTCTGCCCCAGAGACTCTTGCCATGTCTGAGTATGTCCAGGAAAATTTAAAAAAGGGCTTTATCCGTAGATCCTCCTCTCCTGCCGGAGCTGGATTTTTCTTTGTGTCCAAAAAAGATGGCTCCCTACGTCCTTGCATTGACTACCGCGGTCTTAATAAAATCACGGTTAAGAACCGCTACCCCCTACCCCTCATCTCTGAACTCTTTGATCGCCTCCAAGGTGCCCACATCTTTACTAAATTGGACTTAAGAGGCGCCTATAACCTCATCCGCATCAGAGAGGGGGATGAGTGGAAAACGGCGTTTAACACCAGAGATGGACACTTTGAGTATCTGGTCATGCCCTTTGGCCTGTGCAACGCCCCTGCTGTCTTCCAAGACTTTGTCAATGAAATTTTTCGTGATCTGTTATACTCCTGTGTTGTTGTATATCTGGACGATATCCTAATTTTTTCTGCCAATCTAGAAGAACACCGCCAGCATGTCCGTATGGTTCTTCAGAGACTTCGTGACAATCAACTCTATGCCAAAATTGAGAAATGTCTGTTTGAATGCCAATCTCTTCCTTTTCTAGGATATTTGGTCTCTGGCCAGGGACTACAAATGGATCCAGACAAACTCTCTGCCGTCTTAGATTGGCCACGCCCCTCCGGACTCCGTGCTATCCAACGCTTTTTGGGGTTCGCCAATTATTACAGGCAATTTATTCCACATTTTTCTACCGTTGTGGCTCCTATCGTGGCTTTAACCAAAAAAAATGCCGATCCCAAGTCGTGGCCTCCTCAAGCGGAAGACGCCTTTAAACGACTCAAGTCTGCCTTTTCTTCGGCTCCCGTGCTCTCCAGACCTGACCCTTCCAAACCCTTCCTATTGGAGGTTGATGCCTCCTCAGTGGGAGCTGGAGCTGTTCTTTTACAAAAAAATTCTTCCGGGCATGCTGTCACTTGTGGTTTTTTTTCTAGGACCTTCTCTCCGGCGGAGAGGAACTACTCCATCGGGGATCGAGAGCTTCTAGCCATTAAATTAGCACTTGAGGAATGGAGGCATCTGCTGGAGGGATCAAGATTTCCAGTTATTATTTACACCGACCACAAGAACCTCTCCTACCTCCAGTCTGCCCAACGGCTGAATCCTCGCCAGGCCCGGTGGTCTCTGTTCTTTGCCCGATTTAATTTTGAGATTCACTTTCATCCTGCCGATAAGAACATTAGGGCCGATGCTCTCTCTCGTTCCTCGGATGCCTCAGAAGTTGAACTCTCTCCGCAACACATCATTCCACCTGACTGCCTGATCTCCACTTCTCCAGCCTCCATCAGGCAAACTCCTCCAGGAAAGACCTTTGTTTCTCCACGCCAACGCCTCGGAATCCTCAAATGGGGTCACTCCTCCCATCTCGCTGGTCATGGGGGCATCAAGAAATCTGTGCAACTCATCTCCCGCTTCTATTGGTGGCCGGATCTACTGTCACGATGCCGGCTGGCAGGTAGTGGATCCTCTGTGCCAGAGAGGGATTGGCGTGGACCGTGCTAGTGGATCGGTTCTAAGTCACTACTGGTGTTCACCAGAGCCCGCCGCAAAGCGGGATGGTCTTGCTGCGGCGGTAGTGACCAGGTCGTATCCACTAGCAACGGCTCAACCTCTCTGGCTGCTGAAGATAGGCGCGGTACAAGGGAGTAGACAGAAGCAAGGTCGGACGTAGCAGAAGGTCGGGGCAGGCAGCAAGGATCGTAGTCAGGGGCAACGGCAGGAGGTCTGGAACACAGGCTAGGAACATACAAGGAACGCTTTCACTGGCACAATGGCAACAAGATCCGGCAGGGAAGTGCAGGGGAAGTGAGGTGATATAGGGAAGTGCACAGGTGAAGACACTAATTGGAATCACTGCGCCAATCAGCGGCGCAGTGGCCCTTTAAATCGCAAAGACCCGGCGCGCGCGCGCCCTAGGGAGCGGGGCCGCGCGCGCCGGGACAGGACCGAGGGAGAGCGAGTCAGGTACGGGAGCCGGGGTGCGCATCGCGAGCGGGCGCTACCCGCATCGTGAATCGCATCCCGGCTGGCAGCAGAATCGCAGCGCCCCGGGTCAGTGGATCTGACCGGAGCGCTGCAGCGGAGAGAGTGTAGCGAGCGCTCCGGGGAGGAGCGGGGACCCGGAGCGCTCGGCGTAACATTAGCGCCACGTAGGCGGTCAAAGAGTTCCGAGATAAGAGGTAGGGGATAGCGTTTTTTTATAGTGATCTTATTTAAACCGCGGTAATCGATGCACGGCCGTAAGGAACCGTCTTTTTTGGAGACAAAGAAGAACCCTGCTCCGGCAGGGGATGAAGACTTGCGGATGAATCCCCTCTTTAAATTTTCCTGGATGTAGTCTGACATGGCTTGAGTCTCAGGAGCAGACAGAGGATAGATCCTGCCCCAGGGTGGAGTAGTACCAGGAAGGAGATCAATAGGGCTGTTACGCCGAGCGCTCCGGGTCCCCGCTCCTCCCCGGAGCGCTCGCTTCACTCTCGCTGCCGCAGCGCTCCGGGCAGCTCCACTGACTCGGTGCGCTGCGATACCGTCTCCAGCCGGGATGCGATTCGCGATGCGGGTGGCGCCCGCTCGCGATGCGCATCCCGGCTCCCGTACCTGACTCGCTCTCCGTCTGTCCTGTCCCGGCGCGCGCGGCCCCGCTCCCTAGGGCGCACGCGCGCCGGGTCTATGCGATTTAAAGGGCCACTGCGCCGCTGATTGGCGCAGTGGTTCCAATTAGTGTGTTCACCTGTGCACTCCCTATTTATACCTCACTTCCCCTTCACTCCCTCGCCGGATCTTGTTGCCATTGTGCCAGTGAAAGCGTTTCCTTGTGTGTTCCTAGCCTGTGTTCCAGACCTCCTGCCGTTGCCCCTGACTACGATCCTTGCTGCCTGCCCCGACCTTCTGCTACGTCCGACCTTGCTTCTGTCTACTCCCTTGTACCGCGCCTATCTTCAGCAGCCAGAGAGGTTGAGCCGTTGCTAGTGGATACGACCTGGTCACTACCGCCGCAGCAAGACCATCCCGCTTTGCGGCGGGCTCTGGTGAAAACCAGTAGTGACTTAGAACCGGTCCACTAGCACGGTCCACGCCAATCCCTCTCTGGCACAGAGGATCCACCTCCTGCCAGCCGGCATCGTGACAGTAGATCCGGCCATGGATCCCGCTGAAGTTCCTCTGCCAGTTGTCGCCGACCTCATCACGGTGGTCGCCCAGCAGTCACAACAGATAGCGCAACAAGGCCACCAGCTGTCTCAACTAACCGTGATGCTACAGCAGCTACTACCACAGCTTCAGCAATCATCTCCTCCGCCAGCTCCTGCACCTCCTCCGCAGCTAGTGGCCACTTCAGGCCTACGACTATCCTTGCCGGATAAATTTGATGGGGACTCTAAATTTTGCCGTGGCTTCCTTTCTCAATGTTCCCTGCACTTGGAGATGATGTCGGACCAGTTTCCCACTGAAAGGTCTAAGGTGGCTTTCGTAGTCAGCCTTCTGTCTGGAAAAGCTCTGTCGTGGGCTACACCGCTTTGGGACCGCAATGACCCCGTCACTGCCTCTGTACACTCCTTCTTCTTGGAAATTCGAAGTGTCTTTGAGGAACCTGCCCGAGCCTCTTCTGCTGAGACTGCCCTGTTGAACCTGGTCCAGGGTAATTCTTCCGTTGGCGAGTACGCCATACAATTCCGTACTCTTGCTTCAGAACTATCCTGGAATAACGAGGCCCTCTGCGCGACCTTTAAAAAAGGCCTATCCAGCAACATTAAAGATGTTCTGGCCGCACGAGAAATCCCTGCTAACCTACATGAACTCATTCATCTTGCCACTCGCATTGACATGCGTTTTTCCGAAAGGCGTCAGGAGCTCCGCCAGGATATGGACTTTGTTCGCACAAGGCGTTTTTTCTCCCCGGCTCCTCTCTCCTCTGGTCCCCTGCAATCCGTTCCTGTGCCTCCCGCCGTGGAGGCTATGCAGGTTGACCGGTCTCGCCTGACACCTCAAGAGAGGACACGACGCCGCATGGAGAATCTCTGCCTGTACTGTGCCGGTACCGAACACTTCCTGAAGGATTGTCCTATCCGTCCTCCCCGCCTGGAAAGACGTACACTGACCCCGCACAAAGGTGAGACAGCCCTTGATGTCAACTCTGCTTCTCCGCGTCTTACTGTGCCTGTGCGGGTATCCGCCTCTACCTTCTCCTTCTCTACTATGGCCTTCTTGGATTCCGGATCTGCAGGAAATTTTATTTTGGCCTCTCTCACCAACAGGTTCAACATCCCGCTGACCAGTCTCGCCAGACCTCTCTACATCAATTGTGTTAACAATGAAAGATTGGACTGTACCATACGTTTCCGCACGGAGCCCCTCCTAATGTGCATCGGATCTCACCATGAAAAAATTTAGTTTTTGGTCCTCCCCAATTGCACTTCCGAAATTCTCCTTGGACTACCCTGGCTTCAACACCACTCCCCTACCCTGGATTGGTCCACTGGGGAGATCAAGAGTTGGGGCCCCTCTTGTTCTAAGGACTGTCTTAAACCGGTTCCCAGTACTCCCTGCCGTGACCCTGTGGTGCCTCCTGTAACCGGTCTCCCTAAGGCCTATATGGACTTTGCGGATGTTTTTTGCAAAAAACAAGCTGAGACTTTACCTCCTCACAGGCCTTATGACTGTCCCATTGACCTCCTCCCGGGTACTACTCCACCCCGGGGCAGAATTTATCCTCTCTCTGTCCCAGAGACTCTTGCTATGTCTGAGTATATCCAGGAAAATTTAAAGAAGGGCTTTATCCGCAAATCTTCCTCTCCTGCCGGAGCCGGATTTTTCTTTGTGTCCAAAAAAGATGGCTCTCTACGTCCTTGCATTGACTACCGCGGTCTTAATAAAATCACTGTAAAAAACCGCTACCCCCTACCTCTCATCTCTGAACTCTTTGATCGCCTCCAAGGTGCCCACATCTTTACCAAACTGGACTTAAGAGGTGCCTATAATCTCATTCGCATCAGAGAGGGGGATGAATGGAAAACGGCATTTAACACCGGAGATGGACACTTTGAGTATCTGGTCATGCCCTTTGGCCTGTGCAACGCCCCTGCCGTCTTCCAAGACTTTGTTAATGAAATCTTTCGTGATCTCTTATATTCCTGTGTTGTTGTATATCTGGACGATATCCTGATTTTTTTTGCCAACCTAGAAGAACACCGCCAGCATGTCCGCATGGTTCTTCAGAGACTTCGTGACAATCAACTGTATGCCAAAATGGAGAAATGTCTGTTTGAATGTCAATCTCTTCCTTTCCTAGGATACTTGGTCTCTGGCCAGGGACTACAAATGGATCCAGACAAACTCTCTGCCGTCTTAGATTGGCCACGCCCCTCCGGACTTCGTGCTATCCAACGTTTTTTGGGGTTCGCCAATTATTACAGACAATTCATTCCACATTTTTCCACCATTGTGGCTCCTATCGTGGCTTTAACCAAAAAGAATGCCAATCCTAAGTCATGGCCTCCTCAAGCAGAAGACGCCTTTAAACAGCTCAAGTCTGCCTTTTCTTCGGCTCCCGTGCTCTCCAGACCTGACCCATCTAAACCCTTCCTATTGGAGGTTGATGCCTCCTCTGTAGGAGCTGGAGCGGTCCTTCTACAGAAAAATTCTTCCGGGCATGCTGTTACTTGTGTTTTTTTTTCTAGGACCTTCTCTCCAGCTGAGAGGAACTACTCCATCGGGGACCGAGAGCTTCTAGCCATTAAATTAGCACTTGAGGAATGGAGGCATCTGTTGGAGGGATCAAGATTTCCAGTTATTATTTACACCGATCACAAGAACCTCTCCTATCTCCAGACTGCCCAACGGCTGAATCCTCGCCAGGCCAGGTGGTCTCTGTTCTTTGCCCGATTTAATTTTGAAATTCACTTTCGGCCTGCCGATAAGAACATTAGGGCCGATGCTCTCTCTCGTTCCTCGGATGCCTCGGAAGTAGAGCTCTCTCCGCAACACATCATTCCACCTGACTGCCTGATCTCCACTTCTCCAGCCTCCATCAGGCAAACTCCTCCAGGGAAGACCTTCGTTTCTCCACGCCAACGCCTCGGAATCCTCAATTGGGGTCACTCCTCCCATCTCGAAGGTCATGCGGGTATCAAGAAATCCGTGCAACTCATCTCTCGTTTCTATTGGTGGCCGACTCTGGAGACGGATGTTGTGGATTTTGTACGAGCCTGCACTGTTTGTGCCCGGGATAAGACTCCTCGCCAGAAGCCCGCTGGTCTTCTTCATCCTCTGCCTGTCCCCGAACAGCCTTGGTCTCTGATTGGTATGGACTTTATTACGGACTTACCCCCATCCCGTGGCAACACTGTTGTTTGGGTGGTCGTTGATCGATTCTCCAAGATGGCACATTTCATCCCTCTTCCTGGTCTTCCTTCAGCGCCTCAGTTGGCAAAACAATTTTTTGTACACATTTTTCGTCTTCACGGGTTGCCCACGCAGATCGTCTCGGATAGAGGCGTCCAATTCGTGTCAAAATTCTGGAGGGCTCTCTGTAAACAACTCAAGATTAAATTAAACTTTTCCTCTGCATATCATCCTCAATCCAATGGGCAAGTAGAAAGAATTAACCAGGTCCTGGGTGATTATTTACGCCATTTTGTTTCCTCCCGCCAGGATGACTGGGCAGATCTTCTACCATGGGCCGAATTTTCGTATAACTTCAGAGTCTCTGAATCCTCCTCCAAATCCCCATTTTTTGTGGTGTACGGCCGTCACCCTCTTCCCCCCCTCCCTACTCCCTTGCCCTCTGGTTTGCCCGCTGTGGATGAAATTTCTCGTGATCTTTCCACCATATGGAAAGAGACCCAAAATTCTCTTTTACAGGCCTCATCACGCATGAAGAAGTTTGCTGATAGAAAAAGAAGAGCTCCTCCCATTTTTTCTCCCGGAGACAAGGTATGGCTCTCCGCTAAATATGTCCGCTTCCGTGTCCCTAGCTACAAATTGGGACCACGCTATCTTGGTCCTTTCAAAATCTTGTGCCAGATTAATCCTGTCTCTTACAAACTTCTTCTTCCTCCTTCTCTTCGAATTCCTAATGCCTTTCACGTTTCTCTTCTTAAACCACTTATCATCAATCGTTTCTCTCCTAAGTTTGTTTCTCCCACTCCTGTTTCCGGCTCCTCGGACATCTTCTCCGTTAAAGAGATACTGGCCTCCAAGAAGGTCAGAGGGAAAACCTTTTTCCTGGTCGATTGGGAGGGTTGTGGTCCTGAAGAGAGATCCTGGGAACCTGAGGACAATATCCTAGACAAAAGTCTGCTCCTCAGGTTCTCAGGCTCTAAGAAGAGGGGGAGACCCAAGGGGGGGGGTACTGTTACGCCGAGCGCTCCGGGTCCCCGCTCCTCCCCGGAGCGCTCGCTTCACTCTCGCTGCCGCAGCGCTCCGGGCAGCTCCACTGACCCGGTGCGCTGCGATACCGTCTCCAGCCGGGATGCGATTCGCGATGCGGGTGGCGCCCGCTCGCGATGCGCATCCCGGCTCCCGTACCTGACTCGCTCTCCGTCTGTCCTGTCCCGGCGCGCGCGGCCCCGCTCCCTAGGGCGCGCGCGCGCCGGGTCTCTGCGATTTAAAGGGCCACTGCGCCGCTGATTGGCGCAGTGGTTCCAATTAGTGTGTTCACCTGTGCACTCCCTATTTATACCTCACTTCCCCTTCACTCCCTCGCCGGATCTTGTTGCCATTGTGCCAGTGAAAGCGTTTCCTTGTGTGTTCCTAGCCTGTGTTCCAGACCTCCTGCCGTTGCCCCTGACTACGATCCTTGCTGCCTGCCCCGACCTTCTGCTACGTCCGACCTTGCTTCTGTCTACTCCCTTGTACCGTGCCCATCTTCAGCAGCCAGAGAGGTTGAGCCGTTGCTAGTGGATACGACCTGGTCACTACCGCCGCAGCAAGACCATCCCGCTTTGCGGCGGGCTCTGGTGAAAACCAGTAGTGACTTAGAACCGGTCCACTAGCACGGTCCACGCCAATCCCTCTCTGGCACAGAGGATCCACCTCCTGCCAGCCGGCATCGTGACAAGGGCAGTCATAAGGCCTGTGAGGAGGCAAAGTCTCTGCCCGTTTTTTGCAAAAAACATTGGCATAGTCCTGATAGGCCTTGGGGAGACCTGGTATAGGAGGAGCCTGACGGGACTTTTGACTGACGGGACTGGGAGCAGACGTGAGGCTTTTTATGTGGCAAGAAGCACCCCAGCTCTTGATCTCCCCGGTGGTCCAGTCAAGGGTAGGAGAATGGCGTTGGAGCCAAGGCAAGCCGAGGAGAATTTCAGAAGTGCAGTTAGAGAGGACCAGAAATTCAATTTTTTCGTGATGAGGTCCAATGCACATTATCAGGGGTTCTGTGCGGTAACGCACAGTGCAGTCTAATTTTTCTCCATTAACTGAAGCAATATAGAGAGTTCTGGCGAGACTGATCACTGGGATGTTGAACCTGTTAACGAAAGAGGCCAAAATAAAATTTCCTGCAGAGCCTGAATCCAAGAAGGCCACAGCTGAGAAGGAGGAGTTAGCAGAAGAAGAAATTCGCACAGGCACAGTAAGACGTGGAGAAGCAGAGTTCACACCTAGAGCTGTCTCACCTTTGTGCGGAATCGGAGTGCGTCTTTCCAGACGTGGAGGACGGATAGGACAATCCTTCAGGAAGTGTTCGGTACTGGCACAGTACAAGCATAAGTTCTCATTGCGGCGGCGTGTCCTCTCTTGAGGTGTCAGGCGAGACCGGTCTACTTGCATAGCCTCCACGTCAGAAGGCACAGGAACGGATTGCAGCGGACTAGAGAAGAGAGGAGCCGGGGAGAGAAATCGCCTAGTGCGAACAAAGTCCACATCCTGACGGAGCTCCTGGCGTCTTTCGGAAAAACGCATGTCAATGCGGGTGGCCAAATGGATAAGTTCATGCAGGTTGGCAGGAATTTCTCGTGCGGCCAGCACATCTTTGATGTTACTGGATAGGCCTTTTTTAAAGGTCGCGCAGAGGGCCTCGTTGTTCCAAGATAATTCAGAGGCGAGGGTATGAAATTGGATGGCATATTCGCCTACAGAAGAATTTCCTTGGACAAGGTTCAGCAAGGCAGTTTCAGCAGAAGAGGCTCGGGCTGGTTCCTCGAAGACACTACAAACCTCAGCGAAGAAGGACTGAACAGTGTCAGTGACAGGATCATTGCGGTCCCAGAGCGGTGTGGCCCATGACAAGGCCTTCCCAGACAGGAGACTAACCACGAAAGCCACCTTTGACCGTTCAGTAGGAAATTGGTCCAACATCATCTCCAAATGCAGGGAACATTGTGAGAGAAAACCACGGCATAGTTTAGAGTCCCCATCAAATTTGTCCGGCAGGGACAAGCGGAGGCTGGATGCGGCCACTCACTGCGGAGGGAGTGCAGGAGCTGGCGGAGGAGATGGTTGCTGTAGCTGTGGTAAAAGCTGTTGTAGCATCACAGTCAGTTGAGACAGCTGATGACCTTGTTGCTCTCTCTGTTGCGACTGCTGGGCGACCACCGTGGTAAGGTCAGCGACAACTGGCAGCGGGACCTCAGCGGGATCCATGGCCGGATCTACTGTCAGGATCCGGGTACTGAGAGGATACTGGTAGTGGATCCTCTGTGTCAGTGGGGTGATGACGTGGGCCGTACCAGGGGAACGGAGTCCAAGGGGTTACTGGTATTCACCAGAACCCGCCGCAAAGCGGGATGGACTTGCTGCGGCAGGTAACCCCCAGGTCGTTCCATCCGATAGCGACTCAACCCCGACTGACTGCTGAGATAGGCGCGGTACAAGGGATTAGGCAAGAGCAAGGTCGGACGTAGCAGAAGGGCAGGCAGCAAGGATCGTAGTCAGGGGCAACGGCAAGAGGTCTGGAACACTGGCTTGGGACATACAAGGAACGCTTTCACTGGCACAATGACAACAAGATCCGGCAATACAGGGAAGGGGAAGAGAGGTAATATAGACCAAGGCACAGGTGAAATTACTAATTTGGGCCAGGCGCCAATCAGCGGCGCACTGGCCCTTTAAATCGCAAAGAGCCAGCGCGCGAGCCCTAGGGAGCAGGGCCGCGCGCGCCGGGACTGGACAGACGGGGGACAGGTCAGGTAAGCAGGCTGGGATGCGAACCGCGAGCGGGCGCATCCCGCATCGCGGGTCGTATCACCGCCAGAGACAGTATCGCAGCGCTCCAGGTCAGCGGGTCTGACCGCAGCGCTGCGAGCAGGTAAACGCTGCGAGCGCTCCGGGGAGGAGCGGGAAACTGGAGCGCTCGGCGTAAAAGTTATCCTACCTGTATGTTTCCTTTCCTCTGGTCCAAAGGCAGCACACCAATAAAACATCTGTGCTTCCTGAGGACAAAGAGGAAAATATAAACTACATGAAAATATTTTCTGGAGATTTATCAAAACCTGTTTAAAGGAAAAATGACACAGTAGCCCATAGAAGCCAATCAGATCGCTTCTTTCATTTTACAGAGCCCTTGTTAAAAATGAAAGAAGTGAGTTGATTGGTTTCTATGGGCAAATTTTCCTTTGAACAGGTTTTGATAAATCTCCCTCTATGGGTTGTATATTACATGGGGAACATTTGAATTACATGTCTAATATTACATGGGGAGTGTCTATATTACATATGTGATGTTACATAGGGATTGTCTGTATTACATGTGTGATATTACATGGGGATTGTCTGTATGACATGTGTGTTATTACATGGAGATTGTCTGTATAACATGTGTGTTATTATATGGGGAGTGTCTGTATTACATCTGTGATATTACATGGGGAGTGTCTGTATTACATCTGTGATATTACATGGGGAATGTCTTTATTACATGTGTGATATTACCTGAGGAGTGTCTATATTACATTTTGGATATTACATGGGGAATGTCTGTATTACATTTTTGATATTACATGGGCAGTGTCTGTATTACATCTGTGATATTACATGGGGAGTGTCTGTATTACATTTTTGATATTACATGGGCAGTGTCTGTATTACATCTGTGATATTACATGAGGAGTGTCTGTATTACATGTGTGATATTACATGGGGAGTGTCTATATTACATTTTTGATATTACATGGATTAATGTCTGCATTACATGTGTGATATTACACATGTGTGATATTACATGGGGAGTGTCTGTATTACATTTTTGATATTACATGGGCAGTGTCTGTATTACATCTGTGATATTACATGAGGAGTGTCTGTATTACATTTGTTATATTACATGAGGAGTGTCTGTATTACATGTGTGATATTACATGGATTAATGTCTGCATTACATGTGTGATATTACATGGGAACTGTCTGTATTAAATGTGTGATATTACAAGGGGAGTGTCTGTATTATATTTGAGATATTACATGAGGAGTGTCTGTATTAATTGTGTGATATTACATGGGGAATGTCTCTATTACATGTGTGATATTTTATGGGCAGTGTCTGTATTACATGTGTGATATTACATCGGGAGTGTCTATATTACATTTTTGATATTACATGGGCAGTGTCTGTATTACATGTGTGATATTACAAGGGGAGTGCCTATATTACATGTGTGATATTACATGAGGAGTGTCTGTATTACATGTGGGATATTACATGGGCAGTGTCTGTATTACATGTGTGATATTACATGAGGAGTGCCTGTATTAAATGTGTGATATTACATGGGGAGTAGTCTGTATTACATGTGTAATAGTACATGGGGAGTGTCTGAATTACATGTGTGATATTACATGGGAATTGTCTGTATTACATGTGTGATATTACATGAGGAGTGTCTGTATTACATGTGTGATATTACATGAGGAGTGTCTTTATTACATGTGTTATATTACAAGGGAATTGTCTGTATTACATGTGTGATATTACATGGGAAGTGTCTGTATTACATGCATGATATTATATAAGGAGTGTCTGTAGTACATGTGTGATATTATATAAGGAGTATCTGTTTTACATGTGGAATATTACGTGGGGAGGGTCTGTATTACATGTGTGATATAACATGTGGAATGTCTGTATTACATGTGTGATATTACATGAGGAATGTCTGTATTAAATGTGTGATATTACATGAGTAGCGTCTGTATTACATGTGTGATATTACATGGGGAGTGTCTGTATTACATGTGTGATATTACATGGGGAGTGTATGTATTGCAGGTGTGATATTACATGGGGACTGTCTGTATTACATGTGTGAGATTACATGAGGAGTGTCTGCATTACATGAGTGATATTACATGTGAATTGTCTGTATTACATGTATGATATTATATGGGGAGTGTCTGTATTACATGTGTGATATTACATGTGGAGTGTCAGTATTACATGTATGATATTACATGGGGAGTGTCTGTATTACATGTGAGATATTACATGAGGAGTGTCTGTATTACATGTGTGATATTACATGGGGAGTGTCTGCATTACATGTGTGATATTACATGGGAAGTGTCTGTATTACATGTGTGATATTACATAGGGTGTTTCTGTAGTACATGTATGATATTATATAAGGAGTATCTGTTTTACATGTGGGATATTACGTGGGGAGGGTCTGTATTAAATTTGTGATATTACATGGGGAGTATCTGTATTACATTTGTGATATAACATGAGGAGTGTCTGTATTACATTTTTTATATTACATGGGAAGTGTCAGTATTACGTGTGTGATATTATAGGAGGAGTGTCTGTATTACATGTGTGATATTATAGGAGGAATGTCTGTATTACATGTGTGATATTACATGGGGATTGTCTGTATTACATGTGTGATATTACATGGTGAGTGTCTCTATTACATGTCTAATATTACATGAGGAGTGTTTGTATTACATGTGTGATATTACATGGATAATATCTGTATTACAATGGGATATTACAGTGGGAGTGTCTGTATTACATGTGTGATATTACATGAGGAATGTCTGTATTACATGTGATCATTTATGGGCAGTGTCTGTATTACATGTGTGATATTACATGGGGAGTGTCTGTATTACATATGTGATATTACATGGGGAGTGTCTGTATTACATGTGTGATATTATATGACGAGTGACCATATTACATGTGTGATATTACATGAGGAGTGCCTGTATTACATGTGTGATATTACTTGGGAAGTGTCTGTGTTACATGTGTGATATTACATCAGGAGTGTCTTTATTACATGTGTGATATTATATGAGGAGTGTCAGTATTAAATGTGTGATATTACTTGGGGAGTGTCTGTATTACATGTGTGATATTACATGGGGAGTGTCTGTATTACATGTGGGATATTACAAGGGGAGTGTCTATATTACATGTGTGATATTACATGAGGAGTGTCTGTATTACATGTGTGAGATTACTTGGGGAGTGTCTGTATTACCTGTGTGATATTACATGAGGAGTGTCTGTATTACATGTGTAATAGTACATGGGGAGTGTCTGCATTACATGTGTGATATTACATGGGAATTGTCTGTATTACATGTGTGATATTACATGGGAAGTGTCTGTACTACATGCATGATATTATATAAGGAGTGTCTGAATTACATGTGTGATATTACATAGGGTGTTTCTGTAGTACATGTGCGATATTATATAAGTAGTATCTGTTTTACATGTGGGATATTACGTGGGGAGGGTCTGCATTAAATTAGTGATATTACATGGGGAATGTCTGTATTACATGTGGGATAATTCATGGGGATTGTCTGTATTACATGTGTGATATTACATGTGGAATGTCTGTATTACATGTGTGAGATTACTTGGGGAGTGTCTGTATTACCTGTGTGATATTACATGAGGAGTGTCTGTATTACATGTGTGATATTACATGGGGAGTGTCTGCATTACATGTGTGATATTACATGGGAATTGTCTGTATTACATGTGTGATATTACATGACGAGTGTCTGTATTACATGTGTGATATTACATGAGGAGTGTATTTATTACATGTGTGATATTACATAGGGTGTTTCTGTAGTACATGTGCGATATTATATAAGTAGTATCTGTTTTACATGTGGGATATTACGTGGGGAGGGTCTGTATTACATTTGTGATATTACATGGGGAATGTCTGTATTACATGTGGGATAATTCATGGGGATTGTCTGTATTACATGTGTGATATAACATGTGGAATGTCTGTATTACATGTGTGATATTACATGAGGAGTGTCTGTATTACATGTGTGATATAACATGGGGAGTGTCTGTATTACATGTGTGATATTACATGAGGAGCGTCTGTATTACATGTGTGATATTACGTGGGGAGTGTCTGTATTACATGTGTGATATTACATGGGGAGTGTATGTATTGCAGGTGTGATATTACATGGGTACTGTCTGTATTACATGTGTAATAGTACATGGGGAGTGTCTGCATTACATGTGTGATATTACATGGGAATTGTCTGTATTACATGTGTGATATTATATGGGGAGTGTCTTTATTACATGTGTGATATTACATGGAGGAATGTCTGTATTACATGTATGATATTACATGGGGAGTGTCTGTATTACATGTGAGATATTACATGAGGAGTTTCTGTATTACATGTGTGATATTACATGGGGAGTGTCTGCATTACATGTGTGATATTACATGGGAAGTGTCTGCATTACATGCGTGATATTACTTGAGGAGTGTTTATATTATACGTGTGATATCACATGGAGAGTGTCTGTATTACATGTGTGATATTACATAGGGTGTTTCTGTAGTACATATGTGATATTATATAAGGAGTATCTGTTTTACATGTGGGATATTTCGTGGGGAGGGTCTGTATTAAATTTGTGATATTACATGGGGAGTATATGTATTACATGTGATATTACATGGAGGAGTGTCTGTATAACATTTGTGACATAACATGAGGAGTATCTGTATTACATTTTTTATATTACATGGGAAGTGTCAGTATTACATGTGTGATATTATAGGAGGAGTGTCTGTATTACATGTGTGATATTACATGGGAGTGTCTGTATTACATGTGTGATATTACATGGGGAGTGTCTCTATTACATGTGTGATATTACATGGATAATGTCTGTATTACAATGGGATATTACAGTGGGAGTGTTTGTATTACATGTGTGATATTACATCAGGAATGTCTGTATAACATGTGATCATTTATGGGCAGTGTCTGTATTACATGTGTGATATTACATGGGGAGTGTCTATATTACATTTTTGATATTACATGGGGAGTGTCTCTATTACATGTGTGATATTACATGGGGAGTGTCTATATTACATTTTTGATATTACATGGGGAATGTCTTTATTACATTTGTGATATTACATGCGGAGTTTATCCATTACATGTGTGATATTACATGAGGAGTGTCTGTAGTACATGTGTGATATTACATGCAGAGTTTATCCATTACATGTGTGATATTGCATGGATAATGTCTGTATTACATGTGTGATATTACATGTTGAGTGTCTGTATTACATTTGTGATATTACATGAGGATTGTCTGTATTACATGTGTGATATTACATGAGGAGTGTCTGTTGTACATTTGTGATATTACATGAGGAGTTTCTGTATTACATGTGGGATATTACATGGAGGAGTGTCTGTATTACATGTGTGATATTACATGAGGACTGTCTGCCTTACATGTGTGATATTACATGGATAATGTCTAAATTACATTTGTGATATTGCATGAAGAGTGTCTTTATTACATGTGTGATATTACATGAGGAGTGTCTGTATTACATGTGTGAAATTACATGGGGAGTGTCTGTTTTACATTTGTTATATTATATGGGGAGTG
This sequence comes from Hyla sarda, assembly GCF_029499605.1. Classification (NCBI taxonomy): domain Eukaryota; kingdom Metazoa; phylum Chordata; class Amphibia; order Anura; family Hylidae; genus Hyla; species Hyla sarda. The sequence goes on from NW_026609310.1 coordinate 80,587, forward strand.
ACTGTATTACATGTGTGATATTATATAAGGAGTATCTGTATTGCATGTGTGATATTACATGGGCAGTGTCTGTATTACATGTATTATATTATATGGGGAGTGTCTTTATTACATGTGTGATATTACATGAGGAGTGTCTATATTATGTGTGTGATATTACATAGGGTGTTTCTGTAGTACATGTGTGATATTATATAACGTGTATCTGTTATACATGTGGGAAATTACGTGGGGAGTGTCTGTATTACATGTGATATTACATGGAGGAGTGTCTGTATTAAATGTGTGATATAACATGAGGAGTATCTATATTAAATGTGTGATATTGCAGGAGCAGTGTCTGTATTACATGTGTGATATTACATGAGGAGTGTCTGTATTACATATGTAATATTACATGAAGAGTGTCTGTACTACATGTGTGATATTACACGTGGAGTGTCTGTATTACATGTGTGATATTACATGATCAGTGTCTGTATTACATGTGTGATATTACATGGACATTGTCTGTATTACATGTGTGATATTACATGAGGAGTGTCTGTATTACATGTGTGATATTACATGAGGAGTGTCTGTATTACATGTGTGATATTACAAGGGGATTGTCTTTATTACATGTGTGATATTACATGATCAGTGTCTGTATTACATGTGTGATATTACATGGACATTGTCTGTATTACATGTGTGATATTACATGAGGAGTGTCTGTATTACATGTGTGATATTACATGAGGAGTGTCTGTATTACATGTGTGATATTACAAGGGGATTGTCTTTATTACATGTGTGATATTACATGAGGAGTGTCTGTATTACATGTGTGAGATTACTTGTGGAGTGTCTGTATTACATGTGTGAAAGTACATGAGGAGTGTCTGTATTACATGTGTGAAATTACTTGGGGAGTGTCTATATTACATGTGTGATATTACATGAGGAGTGTCTGTATTACATGTGTGAGATTACTTGGGGAGTGTCTGTATTACATGTGTGAAAATACATGAGGAGTGTCTGTATTACATTTGTGAAATTACTTGGGGAGTGTCTGTATTACATGTGTGATATTACATGGGGAGTGTCTGTATTACATGTGTGATATTATATGGGGAGTGTCTGTATTACATGTTCGATATTACATTAGGAGTGTCTGTATTTCACGTGTGATATTACATGAGGAGTGCCTGTATTAAGTGTGTTATATTACATGAGGAGTGTCTGTATTACATGTGTGATATTACTTGGGGAGTGTCTGTATTACATGTGTGATATTATATGAAGAGTGTCTGTATTACATGTGTGATATTACTTGGGGAGTGTCTGTATTACATGTGTGATATTACATCAGGAGTGTCATTATTACATGAGTGATATTATATAAGGAGTGTCTGTATTACATGTGGGATATTACATGAGGAGTGTCTGTATTACATGTGTGATATCACATGAAGAGTGTCTATATTACATGTGTGATATTACATGAGGAGTGCCTGTATTACATGTGTGAGATTACTTGGGGAGTGTCTATATTACCTGTGTAATAGTACATGGGGAGTCTCTGTATTACGTGTGTAATCTTACATGTAGAGTGTCTGTATTATATGTGTGATATTACATGAGGAGTGTCTGTATTACATGTGTAATCTTACATGTAGAGTGTCTGTATTACATGTGTTCTATTACATGGGGAGTGTCTGTATTACATGTGTGATATTATAGGAGGAGTGTCTGTATTACATGTGTGATATTACATGGGGAGTGTCTGTATTACATGTGTGATATTACATGGGGAGTGTCTCTATTACATGTGTAATATTACATGGATAATGTCTGTATTACAATGGGATATTACAGTGGGAATGTTTGTATTACATGTGTGATATTACATCAGGAATGTCTGTATAACATGTGATCATTTATGGGCAGTGTCTGTATTACATGTGTGATATTACATGGGGAGTGTCTATATTACATTTTTGATATTACATGGGGAGTGTCTCTATTACATGTGTGATATTACATGGGGAGTGTCTATATTACATTTTTGATATTACATGGGGAATGTCTTTATTACATTTGTGATATTACATGCGGAGTTTATCCATTACATGTGTGATATTACATGAGGAGTGTCTGTAGTACATGTGTGATATTACATGCAGAGTTTATCCATTACATGTGTGATATTGCATGGATAATGTCTGTATTACATGTGTGATATTACATGTTGAGTGTCTGTATTACATTTGTGATATTACATGAGGATTGTCTGTATTACATGTGTGATATTACATGAGGAGTGTCTGTTGTACATTTGTGATATTACATGAGGAGTTTCTGTATTACATGTGGGATATTACATGGAGGAGTGTCTGTATTACATGTGTGATATTACATGAGGACTGTCTGCCTTACATGTGTGATATTACATGGATAGTGTCTAAATTACATTTGTGATATTGCATGAAGAGTGTCTTTATTACATGTGTGATATTACATGAGGAGTGTCTGTATTACATGTGTGAAATTACATGGGGAGTGTCTGTTTTACATTTGTTATATTATATGGGGAGTGACTGTATTACATGTGTGATATTATATAAGGAGTATCTGTATTGCATGTGTGATATTACATGGGCAGTGTCTGTATTACATGTATTATATTATATGGGGAGTGTCTTTATTACATGTGTGATATTACATGAGGAGTGTCTATATTATGTGTGTGATATTACATAGGGTGTTTCTGTAGTACATGTGTGATATTATATAACGTGTATCTGTTATACATGTGGGAAATTACGTGGGGAGTGTCTGTATTACATGTGATATTACATGGAGGAGTGTCTGTATTAAATGTGTGATATAACATGAGGAGTATCTGTATTAAATGTGTGATATTGCAGGAGCAGTGTCTGTATTACATGTGTGATATTACATGAGGAGTGTCTGTATTACATATGTAATATTACATGAAGAGTGTCTGTACTACATGTGTGATATTACACGTGGAGTGTCTGTATTACATGTGTGATATTACATGATCAGTGTCTGTATTACATGTGTGATATTACATGGACATTGTCTGTATTACATGTGTGATATTACATGAGGAGTGTCTGTATTACATGTGTGATATTACATGAGGAGTGTCTGTATTACATGTGTGATATTACAAGGGGATTGTCTTTATTACATGTGTGATATTACATGATCAGTGTCTGTATTACATGTGTGATATTACATGGACATTGTCTGTATTACATGTGTGATATTACATGAGGAGTGTCTGTATTACATGTGTGATATTACATGAGGAGTGTCTGTATTACATGTGTGATATTACAAGGGGATTGTCTTTATTACATGTGTGATATTACATGAGGAGTGTCTGTATTACATGTGTGAGATTACTTGGGGAGTGTCTGTATTACATGTGTGAAAGTACATGAGGAGTGTCTGTATTACATGTGTGAAATTACTTGGGGAGTGTCTATATTACATGTGTGATATTACATGAGGAGTGTCTGTATTACATGTGTGAGATTACTTGGGGAGTGTCTGTATTACATGTGTGAAAATACATGAGGAGTGTCTGTATTACATTTGTGAAATTACTTGGGGAGTGTCTGTATTACATGTGTGATATTACATGGGGAGTGTCTGTATTACATGTGTGATATTATATGGGGAGTGTCTGTATTACATGTTCGATATTACATTAGGAGTGTCTGTATTTCACGTGTGATATTACATGAGGAGTGCCTGTATTAAGTGTGTTATATTACATGAGGAGTGTCTGTATTACATGTGTGATATTACTTGGGGAGTGTCTGTATTACATGTGTGATATCACATGAAGAGTGTCTATATTACATGTGTGATATTACATGAGGAGTGCCTGTATTACATGTGTGAGATTACTTGGGGAGTGTCTATATTACCTGTGTAATAGTACATGGGGAGTCTCTGTATTACGTGTGTAATCTTACATGTAGAGTGTCTGTATTATATGTGTGATATTACATGAGGAGTGTCTGTATTACATGTGTAATCTTACATGTAGAGTGTCTGTATTACATGTGTTCTATTACATGGGGAGTGTCTGTATTACATGTGTGATATTACATGAGGAGTGTCTGTATTACATGTGTGATATTACATGAGGAGTGTCTGTATTACATTTGTGATATTACATGAGGAGTGTCTGTATTACATGTGTAATCTTACATGTAGAGTGTCTGTATTACATGTGTTACATTACATGGGGATTGTCTGTATTACATGTGTGATATTACATGAGGAGTGTCTGTATTACATGTGTAATCTTACATGTAGAGTGTCTGTATTACATGTGTTCTATTACATGGGGAGTGTCTGTATTACATGTGTGATATTACATGAGGAGTGCCTGTATTACATGCGTGATATGACATGAGGAGTGTCTGTATTACATGTGTTATATTACATGGTGAGTGTCTGTATTACATGTGTGACATTACACGGAGGAATGTGCGTACTACCTGTACCAGATATATTCAGGTTATACATCATAAATAATAAGTTTTCTGTGATTTTTCTCCCCAGATAAAGACCTGAAGGAGATCAGCGCATTCTTGGAGCAGATCAAGTCATCCACAGCAATAGGTAATTTTGGATCCACCGATTACTGTATTGAAGGATGGGTCACAGACTCCTTTGGGTAGTGTCAGTCATAGTTCCCATTGTAGAATCAGAGGTTGGGGGTTTTGTGGCTCACCGCCATCCTGGAGTCTCTTGACTCGACGGCCCCCACAGAATTGATAGAAAACTACATCGCCATCTCTGTAGATTTTGCTGTCTGGAGAAGATGCTCTATCTCTGAACTGTCGGGCGCCCTTATCCCGGATGAGTCTTGACATTCACTTCCTGAGCAGGGACGGAACATCTTATGGCTTCCTGCATATTCTGAGCTCAGAATTATCTCGTAAAATAGAATTCAGAAAGGAAATAAGAATGTTTGTGCTCAGGGCTTTCATTCGTGCACGTGGTTGCAAGAGTTGACTACCGATGTATACATAAACACATATTGACTTACCGAGAGTTTAGAGTTCTTCCCTACCTGAGATTGCACCTTACAGACAGACCTAAACCTATACCAATGAGAATGCCTAACTCAGCGGTTGAATTGTGCCCATAACCGCGTATGAGGGCACGCCTGAAGAGGGCAAAAAACTCAGACATAGGATTGACAACATTGCTCCTGATCAAGATAACCCACATCACCACTAGACATATCTATCTACCCCTAACTGTACTACCTAACCTTGAGCAACCAACATTAGGCAGTACCTGACCCTGAGAAGTAACGGTAGAGACGCCTACTACGGATGGCCTGAAGCTGGAATCGGACCTGACTACATACTGGCTGATCCGAGCCTATTGACATACTTACTGTGGCAAATGCAGCAAGATAAACTTACCAGGCATAACATACTTCAGTCCCTCTGCCTCTCTGTGGTACCCCCCTTGTACCATCCGTCGTCTCCCCGAGAATTGTACTACGGCTGTGAGCAATGTGCAATAAAATCTGCTGAATTGGAAACCCGGTGAGTGCTGACTTTTCTTTGTCTTCTCATGCACTGATACTTCAGTCCCTGCTAATAAGTGGCAAAGTTTCCACTGTTAGTCAAGTGATACGCAACCTGACACAATGACCTACCTTTGGTGACAATGACCTTCCATTGGCATGATGCCTATACCAATTAAGCCTCGATAAGCAACCTACCTGAAGAGTTGACTCGACTGAACAGTGAGTCATACCCACACCTGCCCAACATGTCGTCATGACTAAGATCTGAGGAGTGGGTCTCCTTGTCATGCACATTCCTATAGATTTGACAGAACTTGTGTAACAATTGCGCCTATAGACTGTCGTACATGAACGCGTGACAGGTATAAACAGAAGCATTGTGTCTGTAGTTTAGACAGTACCTGTAGTTTAGACAGGTCCTGCGTACCCTCGTGCCTATAGATGCGGCAGGACTTGCGTAATCATCGTGCCCGTAACAAGACAATCTAACTCAAACCTCATACCTGAAGGCGTGACAGATCTTGAGTAACCCTGTGGACGTGATGTACGTACGTGTGATGTTGACATCACGTGACTAAACTGATTAATGCTGACCACGAACTACACACGTACGCACCATGGACTGCTACCACCGTATATTCAGTGCAAGTTTATGCCAAGTATACTGGCACAGAGGTATGTGCGGTGTCACTATTGGTGATTGTAGAGTACAAGCTATGAGTACAGTATGAAAGCTATGAACGTATGTGTAGTATACTCCGTATGCATCCATGAGCGTATGACCAGTTCGAGCTATGTAAGATACGAAGCAAGATACGACAACAGTTATGAGCATATGTTCTCGATAGCGACCTGCGTATGTATGAAAGGACGGCACGAGTGAGTGCAAGATGACCATGACAAGCACACGAATAGTGCTCAAGGCCTTAGTGTTTAACACTGTCCTTACACATTGCATATAACACAATGAGCGTATGAACAGTGCGAGCTATGTGTATGGTAAGACAGTATGAAGCTAGATACGACAACAGTTATGAGCATATGTTCTGGATAGCGACCCATGTATGTATGAAAGGACGGCACACGTGAGTGCAATATGACCATGACAAGCACACGAACAGTGCTCAAGGCCTGAGTGTCTAACACTGTCTGTACACATTGCATATAGCACGAGTGCATAAATGTACACAACAGTAGCTGTACCTGCTGCCTAAGACACTATGAGTGCATGTACTGTATGCAACACCAACTGTGAATCCTGCATGTGACACTATGAGTGTATGTACTGTAAACAAAACACTAACTGTACCTGCTGTATTTAACACAAGCACTGTGTCCATAGACATGAACGGTCTCCGCGTGCCTATCGTACCTGTCGATTAGACGTAGTCCTGCGTATCCTCGTGCCTGTAGATGTCACCGGTCTTTGCGTAATCATCTTGCCTGTAACAAGACAATCTAACTCAAACCTCGTACCTGTAGACGTGACAGGTCTTTGAATAACGCTGTGGACGTGATGGACGCTCGCATGATGTTGACCTGAATGGACTAAACAGATTAATGCTGACCCCAAACTGCAACGTACGCACCGTGGAATGCTACAAACGTATGTTCAGTGCTAGCTTAAACGTATGCGAAGTATACTGGCACCGAGGTATGTTCAGTGTAACTATCAATGATTGTAGAGAACAAGCTATGAGTAACTGAAAGTATGAAGCTACGAACGTATGTATAGTATATTCTGTGTGAATCCATGGGCGTATGAACAGTGCAAGCTATGAGCGTGAGTATGGTAAGACAGTATAAAGCTAGATAAAACAATAGTCATGAGCATATGTTCTGGACAGTGACCTGAGAATGTATGGAAAGGATGGCACACGAAAGATCAATATGACCACGACAAGCACACGAACAGTGCTCAAGGTCTGAGTGTATGACCCTATGTCTGTACACGTAGCGTGTGACACAACAAGCGCATGAACTATACACAACAGTAACTGTACCTGCTGCATGAGACACTATGGGCGCATGTACTGTATGCAACACTAACTGTGGGTTCTGCATATGACACTATGAGAATACGTGCTGTAACAAAAACACTTACTGTACCTGCTGCATATGACACTAAGCATAAGCACTGTATGCCACCTAACTGTGCCTACCGCCTATAACACTATGAGCATATGCACTGTGTACCATACCAGTGTGACTGTACTCACTGCATATGACACTGCGCATATGTACTGCGAACTACCCTAACTGTACCTACTGCATGTGATACTATGAGCATATTTACTGTATACCTATGACTGTAACCCCTACAAAAACACTATAAGCATGTATGCTGGTGTACAAATTAACTATACCCACTGCAACGACACTATGAGCGCATGGACTGTATACAATACTAACTACCCACTGCAATATAACACTATGAGCGTATGTACTGTATCCGATACTACCATGTACCCACTGCCACAAGCGTATGTGCTATGCCCAACCCTGTAACCTACTGCATGCTGCTATGACCTTGTGTACTCTATACGACACTGTAACTGCACCTTCTGCATATATGCTACAACGCATGTATGTACTATATATGCTCATTCTTTTTTTTTTTGAGTGACTGTACGGTATGAATGTTATGAACGACTGCATGAAACGCTATGAGTGACTGCACAGTATTTAACACTATGAGTGACTACGCGCACCGTGACCTACGTGCAGTATGGAAACTGCCATGTGTCGCAAAAGCAGTACGCAAATGAGTGTAGGTACTGTGTATGTGTTACGTGTGGAGCGAAGGTATGAGACTAGGCCGTGTAGCAACGTGCGGCGTGGATGCTACGAGTGACTGCCCGGTATGGACGCTGTGAGTAACTGCACGGTACGAGCTAGAAGTGACTGCACGGTGTAAAAAGCTATGAGAGCCTGTACAGTGTGAAATGCTATGAGTGACTGTACGGTGTGAATGCTATAAGTGACTGCTCGGTATTAATGCTGAGAGCGTCTGTACGGTATGAATGCTACGAGTGACTACACGGGATGAGTGCTGAATGACTGTACGGTATGAAATACTGTGAGTGACCATACGGTATGGATGTTACAAGTAACTGCATGGCCCAAACATTGTGAGTGGCTGTGCAGCATGGACACTACGTGAACGTTTGCCACCACTGACGCGGTCCGTGGTGGCCCTAAGTCTGGCAGGGGAACCTGGGGCGGGAAAACTGGGAAGGGAAATTGCACGAGAAACTCTGCCCCCCTGTCATACACACGGTCCGGTGGCTGCGGGGAGCCGAGCCCTTGCATGTGATAGGGCTGCGCCATTCCCCTGTGTGTCGGGGCCGGTGTGTTGAACCCGGCCGCCCTGGTTATTTACAAACCTTTTTTTTTGGGCTCCGCCCCTTCGCACGCCACGTGGCCAGGCAGCGCCGCCCCAGCAACCGGGGAGGATGCCATCCTAGCCGTCCGGAACCACGGGGAGCGAGGAGGAGGAGAGCCTGGTGCGCGGATCAGGCCGGGCATCGTGAGAACGTTCAAGCCGCTCGGAGCAATGGGGTGATACTACATGGGGAGGTGTGATATTACATGGGGAGTGTCTGTATTACATGTGTGATATTACATGAGGAGTGTCTGTATTACATGTGTGATATTACATGGGGAGTGTCTGTATTACATGTGTGATATTACATGGGGAGTGTCTGTATTACATGTGTGATATTACATGGGGAGTGTCTGTATTACATGTGTGATATTACATGAGGAGTGTCTGTATTACATGTGTGATATTACATGAGAAGTGTCTGTATTACATGTGTGATATTACATGGAGAGTATCTGTATTACATGTGTGATATTATATGGGGTGTGTCTGTATTACATGTGTGATATTACATGGGGAGTGTCTGTATTACATGTGTGATATTACATGGAGAGTGTCTATAAGATGTGTGATATTACATGGAGAGTATCTGTATTACATGTGTGATATTATATGGGGTGTGTATGTATTACATGTGTGATATTACATGAGGAGTATCTGTATTACATGTGTGAAATAACATGAGGAGTGTCTGTATTAAATGTATGATATTACATGAGGAGTGTGTATTACATGTGTGAAATTACATGGGGAGTGTCTGTATTACATGTGTGATATTACATGGGGAGTGTCTGTATTACATGTGTGATATTACATGGGGTGTGTCTGTATTACATGTGTGATATTACATGGGGAGTGTCTGTATTACATGTGTGATATTACATGGAGAGTGTCTAGAAGATGTGTGATATCACATGAGGGTGTCTGTATTACATGTGTGATATTACATGGGGAGTGTCTGTATTACATGTTTGATATACATGAGGAGTGTCTGTATTACATGTGTGATATTACATGAGGAGTGTCTGTATTACATGTGTGATATTACATGAGGAGTGTCTGTATTGCATGTGTAATATTACATGAAGAATGCCTGTATTACATGTGTGATACTACATGGGGAGTGTCTGTATTACATGTTCTAAATTACATGGGGAGTGTCTGTATTACATGTGTGATATTACATGAGGAGTGTCTGTATTACATGTGTGATATTACATGAGGAGTGTCTGTATTACATATGTGATATTACATGAGAAGTGTCTGTATTACATGTGTGATATTATATGGGGAGTATCTGTATTACATGTGTGATATTATATGGGGAGTGTCTGTATTACAAGTGTGATATTACATGGAGAGTATCTGTATTACATGTGTGATATTACATGGGGAGTGTCTGTATTACATGTGTGATATTAAATGAGGAGTGTCTGTATTACATGTGTGATATTACATGAGGAGTGTCTGTATTACATGTGTGATATTACATGAGGAGTGTCTGTATTACATGTGTGATATTACATGGGGAGTTTCTGTATTACATGTGTGAAATAACATGAGGAATGTCTGTATTAAATGTATGATATTACATGAGGAGTGTGTATTACATGTGTGAAATCACATGAGGAGTGTATGTATTACATGTGTAATATTACATGTAGAGTGTCTGTATTACATGTGTGATATTACATGAAGAGTGTCTGTATTACATGTGTGATATTACATGAGGAGTGTCTGTATTACATGTGTGATACTACATGGGGAGTGTCTGTATTACATGTTCTAAATTACATAGGGAGTGACTATAACATGTGTGATATTGCAGGAGGAGTGTCTATATTACATGTGTGATATTATATGAAGAGTGTCTATATTACATGTGTGATATTACATGGGGAGTGTCTGTATTACATGTGTGATATTACATGAGGAGTGTCTGTATTATATGTGTAATATTATATGAGGAGTGTCTGTATTACATGTGTGATATTACATAGGGAGTGTCTGTATTACATGTGTGATATTACATGAGGAGTGTCTGTATTACATGTGTGATATTACATGAGGAGTGTCTGTATTACATGTGTGATATTACATAAGGTTGTATGTATTACATGTATGATATTACATGGGGAGTGTCTGTATTACTTGTGTGATATTACATGAGGAGTGTCTGTATTGCATGTGTAATATTACATGAGAAATGTCTGCATTACATGTGTGAAATTACATGGACAGTATCTGTATTACATGTGTGATATTATATGGGGAGTGTCTGTATTACATGTGTGATATTACATGGGGAGTGTCTGTTTTACATGTGTGATACTACATGGGGAGTGTCTGTATTACATGTTCTAAATTATATGGGGAGTGACTATAACATGTGTGATATTACATGAGGAGTGTCTGTATTACATGTGTGATATTACATGAGAAGTGTCTGTATTACATGTGTGATATTACATGGAGAGTATCTGTATTACATGTGTGATATTATATGGAGAGTGTCTGTATTACATGTGTGATATTACATGGGGAGTGTCTGTATTACATGTGTGATATTACATGGAGAGTGTCTATAAGATGTGTGATATTACATGAGGGTGTCTGTATTACATGTGTGATATAACATGGGGAGTGTCTGTATTACATGTGTGATATACATGAGGAGTGTCTGTATTACATGTGCAATATTACATGAGAAGTGTCTGCATTACATGTGTGATATTACATGAGAAGTGTCTGTATTGCATGTGTAATATTACATGAAGAGTGCCTGTATTACATGTGTGATACTACATGGGGAGTGTCTGTATTACATGTTCTAAATTACATAGGGAGTGACTATAACATGTGTGATATTACATGGGGAGTGTCTGTATTACATGTGTGATATTACATGAGGAGTGTCTGTATTACATGTGTGATATTACATGAGAAGTGTCTGTATTACATGTGTGATATTACATGAGAAGTGTCTGTATTACATGTGTGATATTAGATGGAGAGTATCTGTATTACATGTGTGATATTATATGGGGAGTGTCTGTATTACATGTGTGATATTACATGGGGAGTGTCTATAACATGTGTTATATTACATGAGGAGTGTCTTTATTACATGTGTGAAATTACATGAGGAGTGTCTGTATTAAATGTATGATATTACATGAGGAGTGTCTGTATTACATGTGTGAAATTACATGAGGAGTGTCTGTATTACATGTGTAATATTACATGAAGAGTGTCTGTATTACATGTGTGATATTACATGGGGAGTGTCTGTATTATATGTGTGATATTACATGGGTATTTTCTGTATTACATGTGTGATATTATATGGGGAGTGTCTGTATTACATGTGTGATATTATATGGGGTGTGTCTGTATTACATGTGTGATATTACATGGGGAGTGTCTGTATTACATGTGTGATATTACATGGAGAGTGTCTATAAGATGTGTGATATTACATGGAGAGTATCTGTATTACATGTGTGATATTATACGGGGTGTGTCTGTATTACATGTGTGATATTACATGAGGAGTATCTGTATTACATGTTTGAAATAACATGAGGAGTGTCTGTATTAAATGTATGATATTACATGAGGAGTGTGTATTACATGTGTGAAATTACATGGGGAGTGTCTGTATTACATGTGTGATATTACATGGGGTGTGTCTGTATTACATGTGTGATATTACATGGGGAGTGTCTGTATTACATGTGTGATATTACATGGAGAGTGTCTATAAGATGTGTGATATTACATGAGGGTGTCTGTATTACATGTGTGATATTACATGGGGAGTGTCTGTATTACATGTTTGATATACATGAGGAGTGTCTGTATTACATGTGCGATATTACATGAGGAGTGTCTGTATTACATGTGTGATATTACATGAGGAGTGTCTGTATTGCATGTGTAATATTACATGAAGAATGCCTGTATTACATGTGTGATACTACATGGGGAGTGTCTGTATTACATGTTCTAAATTACATGGGGAGTGTCTGTATTACATGTGTGATATTACATGAGGAGTGTCTGTATTACATGTGTGATATTACATGAGGAGTGTCTGTATTACATGTGTGATATTACATGAGAATTGTCTGTATTACATGTGTGATATTACATGGGGAGTGTCTGTATTACATGTGTGATATTACATGGGGAGTGTCTGTATTACATGTGTGATATTATATGAGGAGTGTCTGTATTACATGTGTGATATTACATGAGGAGTGTCTGTATTACATGTGTGATATTACATGAGGAGTGTCTGTATTACATGTGTGATATTACATGGGGAGTTTCTGTATTACATGTGTGAAATAACATGAGGAGTGTCTGTATTAAATGTATGATATTACATGAGGAGTGTGTATTACATGTGTGAAATCACATGAGGAGTGTATGTATTACATGTGTAATATTACATGTAGAGTGTCTGTATTACATGTGTGATATTACATGGGGAGTGTCTGTATTACATGTGTGATATTACATGAAGAGTGTCTGTAGTACATGTGTGATATTACATGAGGAGTGTCTGTATTACATGTGTGATGTTACATGGGGAGTGTCTGTATTACATGTTCTAAATTACATAGGGAGTGACTATAACATGTGTGATATTACATGAGGAGTGTCTATATTACATGTGTGATAGTATATGAAGAGTGTCTATATTACATGTGTGATATTACATGGGGAGTGTCTGTATTACATGTGTGATATTACATGAGGAGTGTCTGTATTACATGTGTAATATTATATGAGGAGTGTCTGTATTACATGTGTGATATTACATAGGGAGTGTCTGTATTACATGTGTGATATTACATGAGGAGTGTCTGTATTACATGTGTGATATTACATGAGGAGTGTCTGTATTACATGTGTGATATTACATAAGGTTGTATGTATTACATGTATGATATTACATGGGGAGTGTCTGTATTACATGTGTGATATTACATTGGGAGTGTCTGTATTACATGTGTGATATTATATGGGGAGTGTCTGTTTTACATGTTTGATATTACATGTGGAGTGTCTGTATTACTTGTGTGATATTACATGAGGAGTGTCTGTATTGCATGTGTAATATTACATGAGAAATGTCTGTATTACATGTGTGATATTACATGGAGAGTATCTGTATTACATGTGTGATATTACATGGGGAGTGTCTGTTTTACATGTGTGATACTACATGGGGAGTGTCTGTATTACATGTTCTAAATTATATGGGGAGTGACTATAACATGTGTGATATTACATGAGGAGTGTCTGTATTACATGTGTGATATTACATGAGAAGTGTCTGTATTACATGTGTGATATTACATGGAGAGTATATGTATTACATGTGTGATATTATATGGAGAGTGTCTGTATTACATGTGTGATATTACATGGGGAGTGTCTGTATTACATGTGTGATATTACATGGAGAGTGTCTATGAGATGTGTGATATTACATGAGGGTGTCTGTATTACATGTGTGATATTACATGAGGAGTGTCTGTATTACATGTGTGATATACATGAGGAGTGTCTGTATTACATGTGCAATATTACATGAGAAGTGTCTGCATTACATGTGTGATATTACATGAGGAGTGTCTGTATTGCATGTGTAATATTACATGAAGAGTGCCTGTATTACATGTGTGATACTACATGGGGAGTGTCTGTATTACATGTTCTAAATTACATAGGGAGTGACTATAACATATGTGATATTACATGGGGAGTGTCTGTATTACATGTGTGATATTACATGAGGAGTGTCTGTATTACATGTGTGATATTACATGAGAAGTGTCTGTATTACATGTGTGATATTACATGAGAAGTGTCTGTATTACATGTGTGATATTAGATGGAGAGTATCTGTATTACATGTGTGATATTATATGGGGAGTGTCTGTATTACATGGGGAGTGTCTATAACATGTGTTATATTACATGAGGAGTGTCTTTATTACATGTGTGAAATTACATGAGGAGTGTCTGTATTAAATTTATGATATTACATGAGGAGTGTCTGTATTACATGTGTGAAATTACATGAGGAGTGTCTGTATTACATGTGTAATATTACATGAAGAGTGTCTGTATTACATGTGTGATATTACATGGGGAGTGTCTGTATTATATGTGTGATATTACATGGGTATTGTCTGTATTACATGTGTGATATTATATGGGGAGTGTCTGTATTACATGTGTGATATTACATGGGGAGTGTCTGTATTATATGTGTGATATTACATGGGTATTGTCTGTATTACATATGTGATATTACATGAGGAGTGTCTGTATTACATGTGTGATATTACATGAAGAGTCTCTTTATTACTTGTGTGATATTACATGGGGAGTGTCTGTATTACATGTGTGATTTTAAATAGGGAGTGTCTGTATTACGTGTGCATTATTACATGTGTGATATTACATGGAAAGTGCCTGTATTACATGTGTGATATTACATGTGGAGTGTCTGTATTATATGTGTGATATTACATGGAGGCGCGTCTGTATTACATGTGTGATATTACATGGGGAGTGTCAGTATTACATGTGTGATATTACATGGGGAGTGTCTGTATTACATGTGTGATATTACATGACGGTGTCTGTATTACATATGTGATATTATATGGGGAGTGTCTGAATTACATGTGTGATATTACATTGGAAGCGTTTGTAATACATGTGTTATCTTACGTGAGGAGTGTCTGTATTACATGTGAGATATTACATGAGGAGTGTCTGTATTACATGTGTGATTTTAAATAGGGAGTATCTGTATTACGTGTGCATTATTACATGTGTGATATTACATTTAGAGTGCCTGTATTACATGTGTGATATTACATGTGGAGTGTCTGTGTTATATGTGTGATATTACATGGAGGCGTGTCTGTATTACATGTGTGATATTACATGGGGAGTGTCAGTATTACATGTGTGATATTACATGGGGAGTGTCTGTATTACATGTGTGATATTACATGACGGTGTCTGTATTACATATGTGATATTATATGGGGAGTGCCTGTATTACATGTGTGATATTACATGACGGTGTCTGTATTACATATGTGATATTATATGGGGAGTGTCTGAATTACATGTGTGATATTACATGGGGAGTGTCTTTATTACATGTGTGATATTACATTGGAAGTGTCTGTATTACATGTGTGATATTACATAAGGAGTACCTGTATTACATGTGTGATATTACATGGGGAGTGTCTGTATTACATGTGGGATAATACATGACGGTGTCTGTATTACTTATGTGATATTATATGGGGAGTGTCTGCATTACATGTACTATATTACATGGGGAGTGTCTGTATTACATGTGTGATATTACATGGGGAGTGTCTGTATTACATGTATGATATTACATGGGGAGTGTCTGTATTACATGTGTGATATTACATGACGGTGTCTGTTTTACATATGTGATATTATATGGGGAGTGTCTGTATTACATATGTGATATTATATGGGGAGTGTCTGTATTACATGTGTGATATTACATAAGGAGTGTCTGTGTTACATGTGTTTATATTACAAGGGGATCATCTGTTTTACATGTGTGATATTACATGGGAAGTGTCTGTAATACTTGTGTGATATTACATGTGTGATATTACATGGAGAATGTCTGTATTACAGGGGTGATATTACATGAGGAGTAGCTGTATTACATGTGTGATATAACATGGGAAGTGTCTGTATTACATGTGTGATATTACAAGGGGAGTGTCTGTATTACATGTGCGATATTAAATGGGGAGTGTCTGTATTACATATGTTATATTACATAGAGGAGTGTTTGTATTACATGTGTGATATTACATGGAGACTGTCTTTATTACATGTTTGATATTACATGTGGAGTGTCTGTATTACATGTGTGATATTACATGGGGAGTGTCTGTATTACATGTGTGATATTACATGGGGAGGGTCTGTATTACATGTGTGATATTGCATGAGGAGTGTCTGTATTATATGTGTGATATTACATGGGGAGTGTCTGTATTACATGTGTGATATTGCATGAGGAGTGTCTGTATTGCATGTGGGATATTACATGGGGAGTGTCTGTATTACATGTGTGATATTACATGGGGAGGGTCTGTATTACATGTGTGATATTGCATGAGGAGTGTCTGTATTATATGTGTGATATTACATGGGGAGTGTCTGTATTACATGTGTGATATTAAATGGAGTAGTATCTGTAGAACATCTGTGATATTACATGGAGAGTGTGTGTATTACATATGTGATATTACATGGGGAGTGTCTGTATTACATGTGTGATATTAAATGGAGGAGTATCTGTAGGACATCTGTGATATTACATGGGGAGTGTCTGTATTACATGTGTGATATTACATGGGGAGGGTCTCAATTACATGTGTGATATTACATAGGGAGTGTATGTATTACATATGTGATATTATATGTTGAGTGTCTGTATTATATGTGTGATATTACATGGGGAGTGTCTGTATTACATGTGTGATATTATATGGGGAGTGTCTGTATTACATGTGTGATATTACATGTGGAGTGTCTGTATTACATGTGTGATATTATATGGGGAGTGTCTGTATTACATGTGTGATATTGCATGAGGAGTGTCTGTATTATATGTGTGATATTATATGGGGAGTGTCTGTATTACATGTGTGATATTATATGGGGAGTGTCGGTATTACATGTGTGATATTACATGGGGAGTGTCTGTATTACATGTGTGATATTACATGAGAAGTGTCTGTATTACATGTGTGATATTATATGGGGACTGTCTGTATTACATGTGTGATATTACATGGAGGAGTATCTGTAGGACATCTGTGATATTACATGGAGAATGTGTGTGTATTACATGTGTGATATTACATGAGAAGTGTCTTTATTACATGTGTGATATTATATGGGGAGTGTCGGTATTACATGTTTGATATTACATGGGGAGTGTCTGTATTACATGTGTGATATTACATGAGAAGTGTCTGTATTACATGTGTGATATTACATGGGGACTATCTGTATTACATGTGTGATATTACATGACGGTGTCTGTATTACATATGTGATATTATATGGGGAGTGCCTGTATTACATGTGTGATATTACATGACGGTGTCTGTATTACATGTGTGATATTACATGAGGAGCGTCTGTATTACATGTGTGATATTACATGAGGAGTGTCTGTATTACATGTGAGATATAACATGAGGAGTATCTGTATTACATGTGTGATATTACATGGAGAGTGTCTGTATTACATGTGTGATATTACAGGAGGAGTGTCTGTATTACATGTGTGATATTACATGGGGAGTGTCTATATTACATGTGTGATATTACATGGGGAGTGTCTGTATTACATGTGTGATATTACATGAGGAGTGTCTGTATTACATCTGTGATATTACATGAGAAGTGTCTGTATTACATATGTGATATTACATGAGGAGTGTCTGTATTACTTATGTGATATTACATGAGGAGTGTCTGTATTGCATGTGTGATATTAAATCAGGAGTGTCTGTATTACATGTGTGATATTACATGAGGAGTGTCTTTATTACATGTGTGTTATTACATGGAGAGTGTCTGTATTACTTATGTGATATTCCATGGGGAGTGTCTGTATTACATGTGTGATATTACATGGGGGAGTGTCTGTATTACATGTGTGATATTACATGGGGAGTGTCTATATTACATGTGTGATATTACATGGGGAGTGTCTGTATTACATGTGTGATATTACATGGAGGAGTATCTGTAGGACATCTGTGATATTACATGAGAAGTGTCTGTATTACATATGTGATATTACATGAGGAGTGTCTGTATTACGTATGTGATATTACATGAGGAGTGTCTGTATTGCATGTGTGATATTACATCAGGAGTGTCTGTATTACATGTGTGATATTACATGAGGAGTGTCTTTATTACATGTGTGATATTACATGGAGAGTGTCTGTATTACTTATGTGATATTACATGGGGAGTGTCTGTATTACATGTGTGATATTACATGGGGGAGTGTCTGTATTACATGTGTGATATTACATGGGGAGTGTCTATATTACATGTGTGATATTACATGGGGAGTGTCTGTATTACATGTGTGATATTTCATGGGGAGTGTCTGTATTACATGTGTGATATTACATGAGGAGCGTCTGTATTACATGTGTGATATTATATGGGGAGTGTCTGTATTACATGTGTGATGTTACATGAGGAGTGTCTGTTTTACATGTGTGATATTATATGGGGAGTGTCTGTATTACATGTGTGATATTACATGGTGAGTGTCTGTATTACATGTGTGATATTTTATGGGGAGTGTCTGTATTACATATGTGATATTCCATGGTGAGTGTCTGTATTACATGTGGGATATTATATGGGGAGTGTCTGTATTACATGTGTGATATTACATGGGGAGTGTCTGTATTACATGTGTGAAATTACATGAGGAGTGTCTGTATTACATGTGTAATATTACGTGAAGAGTGTCTGTATTACATGTGTGATATTACATGGGGAGTGTCTGTATTATATGTGTGATATTACATGGGTATTTTCTGTATTACATGTGTGATATTATATGGGGAGTGTCTGTATTACATGTGTGATATTATATGGGGTGTGTCTGTATTACATGTGTGATATTACATGGGGAGTGTCTGTATTACATGTGTGATATTACATGGAGAGTGTCTATAAGATGTGTGATATTACATGGAGAGTATCTGTATTACATGTGTGATATTATATGGGGTGTGTCTGTATTACATGTGTGATATTACATGAGGAGTATCTGTATTACATGTTTGAAATAACATGAGGAGTGTCTGTATTAAATGTATGATATTACATGAGGAGTGTGTATTACATGTGTGAAATTACATGGGGAGTGTCTGTATTACATGTGTGATATTACATGGGGTGTGTCTGTATTACATGTGTGATATTACATGGGGAGTGTCTGTATTACATGTGTGATATTACATGGAGAGTGTCTATAAGATGTGTGATATTACATGAGGGTGTCTGTATTACATGTGTGATATTACATGGGGAGTGTCTGTATTACATGTTTGATATACATGAGGAGTGTCTGTATTACATGTGCGATATTACATGAGGAGTGTCTGTATTACATGTGTGATATTACATGAGGAGTGTCTGTATTGCATGTGTAATATTACATGAAGAATGCCTGTATTACATGTGTGATACTACATGGGGAGTGTCTGTATTACATGTTCTAAATTACATGGGGAGTGTCTGTATTACATGTGTGATATTACATGAGGAGTGTCTGTATTACATGTGTGATATTACATGAGGAGTGTCTGTATTACATGTGTGATATTACATGAGAAGTGTCTGTATTACATGTGTGATATTATATGGGGAGTATCTGTATTACATGTGTGATATTATATGGGGAGTGTCTGTATTACAAGTGTGATATTACATGGAGAGTATCTGTATTACATGTGTGATATTACATGGGGAGTGTCTGTATTACATGTGTGATATTATATGAGGAGTGTCTGTATTACATGTGTGATATTACATGAGGAGTGTCTGTATTACATGTGTGATATTACATGAGGAGTGTCTGTATTACATGTGTGATATTACATGGGGAGTTTCTGTATTACATGTGTGAAATAACATGAGGAGTGTCTGTATTAAATGTATGATATTACATGAGGAGTGTGTATTACATGTGTGAAATCACATGAGGAGTGTATGTATTACATGTGTAATATTACATGTAGAGTGTCTGTATTACATGTGTGATATTACATGGGGAGTGTCTGTATTACATGTGTGATATTACATGAAGAGTGTCTGTATTACATGTGTGATATTACATGAGGAGTGTCTGTATTACATGTGTGATATTACATGGGGAGTGTCTGTATTACATGTTCTAAATTACATAGGGAGTGACTATAACATGTGTGATATTACATGAGGAGTGTCTATATTACATGTGTGATAGTATATGAAGAGTGTCTATATTACATGTGTGATATTACATGGGGAGTGTCTGTATTACATGTGTGATATTACATGAGGAGTGTCTGTATTACATGTGTAATATTATATGAGGAGTGTCTGTATTACATGTGTGATATTACATAGGGAGTGTCTGTATTACATGTGTGATATTACATGAGGAGTGTCTGTATTACATGTGTGATATTACATGAGGAGTGTCTGTATTACATGTGTGATATTACATAAGGTTGTATGTATTACATGTATGATATTACATGGGGAGTGTCTGTATTACATGTGTGATATTACATTGGGAGTGTCTGTATTACATGTGTGATATTATATGGGGAGTGTCTGTTTTACATGTTTGATATTACATGTGGAGTGTCTGTATTACTTGTGTGATATTACATGAGGAGTGTCTGTATTGCATGTGTAATATTACATGAGAAATGTCTGTATTACATGTGTGATATTACATGGAGAGTATCTGTATTACATGTGTGATATTACATGGGGAGTGTCTGTTTTACATGTGTGATACTACATGGGGAGTGTCTGTATTACATGTTCTAAATTATATGGGGAGTGACTATAACATGTGTGATATTACATGAGGAGTGTCTGTATTACATGTGTGATATTACATGAGAAGTGTCTGTATTACATGTGTGATATTACATGGAGAGTATCTGTATTACATGTGTGATATTATATGGAGAGTGTCTGTATTACATGTGTGATATTACATGGGGAGTGTCTGTATTACATGTGTGATATTACATGGAGAGTGTCTATAAGATGTGTGATATTACATGAGGGTGTCTGTATTACATGTGTGATATTACATGGGGAGTGTCTGTATTACATGTGTGATATACATGAGGAGTGTCTGTATTACATGTGCAATATTACATGAGAAGTGTCTGCATTACATGTGTGATATTACATGAGGAGTGTCTGTATTGCATGTGTAATATTACATGAAGAGTGCCTGTATTACATGTGTGATACTACATGGGGAGTGTCTGTATTACATGTTCTAAATTACATAGGGAGTGACTCTAACATGTGTGATATTACATGGGGAGTGTCTGTATTACATGTGTGATATTACATGAGGAGTGTCTGTATTACATGTGTGATATTACATGAGAAGTGTCTGTATTACATGTGTGATATTACATGAGAAGTGTCTGTATTACATGTGTGATATTAGATGGAGAGTATCTGTATTACATGTGTGATATTATATGGGGAGTGTCTGTATTACATGGGGAGTGTCTATAACATGTGTTATATTACATGAGGAGTGTCTTTATTACATGTGTGAAATTACATGAGGAGTGTCTGTATTAAATTTATGATATTACATGAGGAGTGTCTGTATTACATGTGTGAAATTACATGAGGAGTGTCTGTATTACATGTGTAATATTACATGAAGAGTGTCTGTATTACATGTGTGATATTACATGGGGAGTGTCTGTATTATATGTGTGATATTACATGGGTATTGTCTGTATTACATGTGTGATATTATATGGGGAGTGTCTGTATTACATGTGTGATATTACATGGGGAGTGTCTGTATTATATGTGTGATATTACATGGGTATTGTCTGTATTACATGTGTGATATTACATGAGGAGTGTCTGTATTACATGTGTGATATTACATGAAGAGTCTCTTTATTACTTGTGTGATATTACATGGGGAGTGTCTGTATTACATGTGTGATTTTAAATAGGGAGTGTCTGTATTACGTGTGCATTATTACATGTGTGATATTACATGGAAAGTGCCTGTATTACATGTGTGATATTACATGTGGAGTGTCTGTATTATATGTGTGATATTACATGGAGGCGCGTCTGTATTACATGTGTGATATTACATGGGGAGTGTCAGTATTACATGTGTGATATTACATGGGGAGTGTCTGTATTACATGTGTGATATTACATGACGGTGTCTGTATTACATATGTGATATTATATGGGGAGTGTCTGAATTACATGTGTGATATTACATTGGAAGTGTTTGTAATACATGTGTTATCTTACGTGAGGAGTGTCTGTATTACATGTGAGATATTACATGAGGAGTGTCTGTATTACATGTGTGATTTTAAATAGGGAGTATCTGTATTACGTGTGCATTATTACATGTGTGATATTACATTTAGAGTGCCTGTATTACATGTGTGATATTACATGTGGAGTGTCTGTGTTATATGTGTGATATTACATGGAGGCGTGTCTGTATTACATGTGTGATATTACATGGGGAGTGTCAGTATTACATGTGTGATATTACATGGGGAGTGTCTGTATTACATGTGTGATATTACATGACGGTGTCTGTATTACATATGTGATATTATATGGGGAGTGCCTGTATTACATGTGTGATATTACATGACGGTGTCTGTATTACATATGTGATATTATATGGGGAGTGTCTGAATTACATGTGTGATATTATATGGGGAGTGTCTTTATTACATGTGTGATATTACATTGGAAGTGTCTGTATTACATGTGTGATATTACATAAGGAGTACCTGTATTACATGTGTGATATTACATGGGGAGTGTCTGTATTACATGTGGGATAATACATGACGGTGTCTGTATTACTTATGTGATATTATATGGGGAGTGTCTGCATTACATGTACTATATTACATGGGGAGTGTCTGTATTACATGTGTGATATTACATGGGGAGTGTCTGTATTACATGTATGATATTACATGGGGAGTGTCTGTATTACATGTGTGATATTACATGACGGTGTCTGTATTACATATGTGATATTATATGGGGAGTGTCTGTATTACATATGTGATATTATATGGGGAGTGTCTGTATTACATGTGTGATATTACATAAGGAGTGTCTGTGTTACATGTGTTTATATTACAAGGGGATCATCTGTTTTACATGTGTGATATTACATGGGAAGTGTCTGTAATACTTGTGTGATATTACATGTGTGATATTACATGGAGAATGTCTGTATTACAGGGGTGATATTACATGAGGAGTAGCTGTATTACATGTGTGATATAACATGGGAAGTGTCTGTATTACATGTGTGATATTACAAGGGGAGTGTCTGTATTACATGTGCGATATTAAATGGGGAGTGTCTGTATTACATATGTTATATTACATAGAGGAGTGTCTGTATTACATGTGTGATATTACATGGAGACTGTCTTTATTACATGTTTGATATTACATGTGGAGTGTCTGTATTACATGTGTGATATTACATGGGGAGTGTCTGTATTACATGTGTGATATTACATGGGGAGGGTCTGTATTACATGTGTGATATTGCATGAGGAGTGTCTGTATTATATGTGTGATATTACATGGGGAGTGTCTGTATTACATGTGTGATATTGCATGAGGAGTGTCTGTATTGCATGTGGGATATTACATGGGGAGTGTCTGTATTACATGTGTGATATTACATGGGGAGGGTCTGTATTACATGTGTGATATTGCATGAGGAGTGTCTGTATTATATGTGTGATATTACATGGGGAGTGTCTGTATTACATGTGTGATATTAAATGGAGTAGTATCTGTAGAACATCTGTGATATTACATGGAGAGTGTGTGTATTACATATGTGATATTACATGGGGAGTGTCTGTATTACATGTGTGATATTAAATGGAGGAGTATCTGTAGGACATCTGTGATATTACATGGGGAGTGTCTGTATTACATGTGTGATATTACATGGGGAGGGTCTCAATTACATGTGTGATATTACATAGGGAGTGTATGTATTACATATGTGATATGATATGTTGAGTGTCTGTATTATATGTGTGATATTACATGGGGAGTGTCTGTATTACATGTGTGATATTATATGGGGAGTGTCTGTATTACATGTGTGATATTACATGTGGAGTGTCTGTATTACATGTGTGATATTATATGGGGAGTGTCTGTATTACATGTGTGATATTGCATGAGGAGTGTCTGTATTATATGTGTGATATTATATGGGGAGTGTCTGTATTACATGTGTGATATTATATGGGGAGTGTCGGTATTACATGTGTGATATTACATGGGGAGTGTCTGTATTACATGTGTGATATTACATGAGAAGTGTCTGTATTACATGTGTGATATTATATGGGGACTGTCTGTATTACATGTGTGATATTACATGGAGGAGTATCTGTAGGACATCTGTGATATTACATGGAGAATGTGTGTGTATTACATGTGTGATATTACATGAGGAATTTCTGTATTATATGTGTGATATTACATGAGAAGTGTCTGTATTACATGTGTGATATAACATGAGGAGTGTCTGTATTACATGTGTGATATTATATGGGGAGTGTCGGTATTACATGTTTGATATTACATGGGGAGTGTCTGTATTACATGTGTGATATTACATGAGAAGTGTCTGTATTACTTGTGTGATATTACATGGGGACTATCTGTATTACATGTGTGATATTACATGACGGTGTCTGTATTACATATGTGATATTATATGGGGAGTGCCTGTATTACATGTGTGATATTACATGACGGTGTCTGTATTACATGTGTGATATTACATGAGGAGCGTCTGTATTACATGTGTGATATTACATGAGGAGTGTCTGTATTACATGTGAGATACAACATGAGGAGTATCTGTATTACATGTGTGATATTACATGGAGAGTGTCTGTATTACATGTGTGATATTACAGGAGGAGTGTCTGTATTACATGTGTGATATTACATGGGGAGTGTCTATATTACATGTGTGATATTACATGGGGAGTGTCTGTATTACATGTGTGATATTACATGAGGAGTGTCTGTATTACATCTGTGATATTACATGAGAAGTGTCTGTATTACATATGTGATATTACATGAGGAGTGTCTGTATTACTTATGTGATATTACATGAGGAGTGTCTGTATTGCATGTGTGATATTAAATCAGGAGTGTCTGTATTACATGTGTGATATTACATGAGGAGTGTCTTTATTACATGTGTGATATTACATGGAGAGTGTATGTATTACTTATGTGATATTCCATGGGGAGTGTCTGTATTACATGTGTGATATTACATGGGGGAGTGTCTGTATTACATGTGTGATATTACATGGGGAGTGTCTATAATACATGTGTGATATTACATGGGGAGTGTCTGTATTACATGTGTGATATTACATGGAGGAGTATCTGTAGGACATCTGTGATATTACATGAGAAGTGTCTGTATTACATATGTGATATTACATGAGGAGTGTCTGTATTACTTATGTGATATTACATGAGGAGTGTCTGTATTGCATGTGTGATATTACATCAGGAGTGTCTGTATTACATGTGTGATATTACATGAGGAGTGTCTTTATTACATGTGTGATATTACATGGAGAGTGTCTGTATTACTTATGTGATATTACATGGGGAGTGTCTGTATTACATGTGTGATATTACATGGGGGAGTGTCTGTATTACATGTGTGATATTACATGGGGAGTGTCTATATTACATGTGTGATATTACATGGGGAGTGTCTGTATTACATGTGTGATATTTCATGGGGAGTGTCTGTATTACATGTGTGATATTACATGAGGAGCGTCTGTATTACATGTGTGATATTATATGGGGAGTGTCTGTATTACATGTGTGATGTTACATGAGGAGTGTCTGTTTTACATGTGTGATATTATATGGGGAGTGTCTGTATTACATGTGTGATATTACATGGTGAGTGTCTGTATTACATGTGTGATATTTTATGGGGATTGTCTGTATTACATATGTGATATTCCATGGTGAGTGTCTGTATTACATGTGGGATATTATATGGGGAGTGTCTGTATTACATGTGTGATATTACATGGGGAGTGTCTGTATTACATGTGTGATATTACATGGGGATTGTCTGTATTACATGTGTGATATTACATGGGGAGTGTCTGTATTACATGTGTGATATTACATGGGGAGTGTCTGTATTACATGTGTGATATTACATGGGGATTGTCTGTATTACATTTGTGATATTACATGAAGTGTCTAAATGATGGGACCCCTTTGCCCTTATGACCTTTCTATGGGTAGGCATGCCATTGCAGAGGGGATGGAGGTGGGGATGCAGGGTATGCTGTGTCCATCCTCTATTGCACAGATTGGTAATGCTTGTAATACCATGGGTATCTATGGAGAGTGATGCCTCATTGTAATCTGGGTAACCCACTATGACCCTGGGAACCGCCCGTCCATTTTGCTTTAAGGGCAAGTTCACACTACTGAAAATCACGGCTTAATCAGTGTGTCATGTCTTCCACAGTCATTGGGTATTAGGAAGAGATGGGTGGAGTTAGGAGGAGCCACCAATAGTCTCTCACTTATCTCCACTAAATCAATTTAGGGCACGGGTACCCCATAATGGGGAATATTACAGTGAGATGATGTTTCTGGTATTTTAGGGGAACTGCAGAGTGATGTGCAGAGAGTGCTCGCCGACCTCAAGACACTGTCCGATCAGGTGGAGAAGATTTCTTCCTCTAAAGGTGAGATCAGGTCTGTAGGTCATAGGTCAATGTCCAACTAACAATCCAGCCAACTAGAGATGACCCCAACAGAAGGGATTATCCTCCGGGGGCCACGGCCCCAGATCATAAAATCCTCACCAGGTCATCACATCCAGATAATATTGTAGTCCCAGATCATAGTTCTCACACCAGGTCATGATGTCACCACAAGGACTATGACATCATCCCCAGGTCACAGTGTCTTCTCTCACCCCCATGTTTTATCCTCTTCTATGTAAAGTCTGCCCCTCTGATTGGTCTAAAACTCATCTCGGCTGTTACCTTTACTCCAATGAAGAAAAATCCTGGGAAGACGCCAAAAATACCTGCAAAGCCAAAAATTCTCACCTGGTGGTCATCAACACCGAAGAAGAGCAGGTCCGTGGGGGTCGTCTGTGGGCTTCTGTGGGGGGTCAGTGAGGGGGTCTGTGGGGGGTCAGTTAGGGTGTCTGTGGGGGTCAGCGAGGGCGTCTGTGGGGGAGGTCTGTGAGGGCATCTGTGTGGGGGGTGTCTGTGGGGGGGTCAATGAGGGGGTCTGTGGGGGGTCAGTTAGGGGGTCTGTGGGGGTCAGCGAGGGCGTCTGTGGGGGGAGGTCTGTGAGGGCATCTGTGTGGGGGGTGTCTGTGGGGGGGTCAGTGAAGGGGTCTGTGGGGGGTCAGTTAGGGGGTCTGTGGGGGGGGGTCTGTGAGGGCATCTGTGTGGAGGGTGTCTGTGGGGGGTCTGTGGGGGTTTGGTAGAGTGATGGTTAATAGGTAGACAAGAGGTGACCTTTAAAGGATTTTATACCCATCCATTGCAGGACACAATACTGGGGGGCGGAGCACTGGGGCCACAGGGAGGAGAACAAAGGTGTGATGGGAAACGTCTCTTCTCTCCACAGAATTTCATATTTGGGATCACAAAGGGGAAATACACCTGGATCGGTCTGACGGACGTGTCTGGAGAATGGATATGGGTGGACGGAACCAAATACGATTCTACCCCCCAGTAAGTGGGAAATGGTGCCGCAAGTGTTATCATCCTGTACCCCAAGTGTCATCATTCTGTACCCCGAGTGTTATCATCCTGTACCCCGAGTGTTATCATCCTGTACCCCGAGTGTTATCATCCTGTACCCCAAGTGTTATCATCCTGTACCCCCAGTGTTATCATCCTGTAGCCCGAGTGTTATCATCCTGTACCCCAAATGTTATCATCCTGTACCCCAAATGTCATCATCCTGTACCCCCAGTGTTATCATCCTGTACCCCAAATGTTATCATCCTGTACCCCAAGTGTTATCATCCTGTACCCCGAGTGTTATCATCCTGTACCCCAAGTGTTATCATCCTGTAGCCTGAGTGTCATTATCCTGTACCCCGAGTGTTATCATCCTGTAGCCTGAGTGTCATTATCCTGTACCCCGAGTGTTATTATCCTGTACCCAAAGTGTCATCATCCTGTACCCCAAGTGTTATCATCCTGTACCATGAGTGTTATCATCCTGTACCCCAAGTGTTATCATTCTGTACCGCAAGTGTTATCATCCTGTACCACGAGTGTCATCATCCTGTACCCCGAGTGTTATTAACCTGTACCCCGAGTGTTATCATCCTGTACCCCAAGTGTTATTATCCTGTACCCCAAGTGTCATCATCCTGTACCCCCAGTGTTATCATTCTGTACCCCAAGTGTTATTATCCTGTACCCCAAGTGTTATCATCCTGTACCCCAAGTGTTATTATCCTGTACCCCAAGTGTCATCATCCTGTACCCCCAGTGTTATCATCCTGTACCCCAAGTGTTATTATCCTGTACCCCAAGTGTTATAATCCTGTACCCCAAGTGTTATCATCCTGTATTCCAAGTGTCATCATCATGTACCCCAAGTGTTATCATCTTGTACCCCAAGTGTCATCATCCTGTACCCCGAGTGTCATCATCCTGTACCCCGAGTGTTATCATCATGTACCCCGAGTGTTATCATCCTTTACCCCAAGTATCATCATCCTGTACCCCGAGTGTTATCATCCTTTACCCCAAGTGTCATCATCCTGTAGCCCGAGTGTCATCATCCTGTACCCCGAGTGTCATCATCATGTACCCCAAGTGTTATCATCCTTTACCCCAAGTGTCATCATCCTGTACCCCAAGTGTCATCATCCTGTACCCCGAGTGTTATCATCCTGTACCCCAGTGTTATTATCCTGTACCCCCAGTGTTATCATCCTGTACCCCGAGTGTTATCATCCTGTACCCCAAGTATTATTATCCTGTACCCCAAGTGTCATCATCCTGTACCCCCAGTGTTATCATCCTGTACCCCAAGTGTTATCATCCTGTACCCCAAGTGTTATCATCCTGTACCCCAAGTGTTATCATCCTGTACCCCGATTGTCATCATCCTGTGCCCAGTGTCATCATCCTGTACCCCAAGTGTCATCATCCTGTGCCCCGAGTGTCATCATCCTGTGCCCCGTGTGTCATCATCCTGTAGCCCGAGTGTCATCATCCTGTACCCCAAGTGTCATCCTCCTGTACCCCAAGTGTTATCATCCTGTACCCCGAGTGTCATCATCCTGTGCCCAGAGTGTCATCATCCTGTGCCCCGAGTGTCATCCTCATGTACCCCAAGTGTTATCATCTTGTACCCCAAGTGTTATCATCCTTTACCCCGAGTGTTATCATCCTGTACCCAAGTGTTATTATCCTGTACCCCGAGTGTTATCATCCTGTATTCCAAGTGTCATCATCATGTACCCCAAGTGTTATCATCTTGTACCCCAAGTGTCATCATCCTGTACCCCGAGTGTTATCATCCTGTACCCAAGTGTTATTATCCTGTACCCCGAGTGTTATCATCCTGCATTCCAAGTGTCATCATCTTGTACCCAGAGTGTCATCATCCTGTACCCAGAGTGTCATCATCCTGTGCCCAGAGTGTCATCATCCTTTACCCCCAGTGTCATCATCCTGTACCCCAAGTGTCATCATCCTGTACCCCCAGTGTTATCATCCTGTACCCCAAGTGTTATTATCCTGTACCCCAAGTGTTATCATCCTGTACCCCAAGTGTTATTATCCTGTGCTCCGAGTGTTATCATCCTGTACCCCGAGTGTCATCATCCTGTGCCCAGTGTCATCACCCTGTACCCCGAGCGTCATCATCCTGTACCCCGAGCGTCATCATCCTGTACCCCAAGTGTCATCATCCTGTACCCCGAGCGTCATCATCCTATACCCCAAGTGTCATCATCCTGTGCCAGAACTGTCATCGTGTTGTTGAACCTTTGTTCTGGGGGATGATAATTTTCATATTCATGTTGTAGTAATTGGGTCCCCGGTCAGCCGGATAATTATTTTGGCCATGGACTTGGAGGAGGAGAAGATTGCGCTCATCTGCATAACAACGGACAATGGAACGATGACCACTGCTCACGACCCTACTGGTTCATGTGTGAGATGAATATGTGAGAGGAACCAATTATTTATGGAGTCTGTTATAGGCGTCTATCCTCTAACTGTCATCTCTGGTGGAGACCACCCAACCTACCTCCAAGACGCCTCAGACCCAAAATCTATACAAAGGAGACATTTATATATCAGATCAAGAGCAGATGGAGATGAGAGCCGAGGGCCCCAAAATCCAACAATATCCAAGAAAATTTGAGAAAATTATAATATAGATATGAATAGAGATGATCGATACAGAAGATACATGTAGGATGTTATTCTTGGAGATATATATATAAACCAAGATATGGTGATTGTTCTGATCTGTAATATGAATTTCCTGATTTCTCAGACGTCCTCGATATCGATGAGTGATCTCCTGATCCTGATCATCTGATTATAAATCATGCAATAAATTGTAACATTCTGATCAGTTCTGTAAGTGTTGTGTATGACCACAGGGGGCATTAGTAGACCTTTTTCTAAATTTGTCATGCGACAGGATGATGTATTTAGCCGGGTGTTGCCTGGAGACTCATCCACCACCTTTTTGTCAGTGGAGTTGTTCCCGTAAGTGCAGGAATAAGAGAAAATAATAAAAAAATAAAAAAACAGGCAGATGGCGCTACAACCCAACTCCAAACAGAAATCAGACCAAAATTATTAGGTGGGACTCACTGGGTGTCCGTGGGAGGCTGTAGTCATTCATACATCAGCCTACCACTACACCGAAGGGCCCAGTCAGCATTTCAAAGTATATACCGTATTTATCGGGGTATACCACGCACCGGCCTATAACACGCACCCTCATTTTACCAAGGATATTTGGGTGAAAAAAGTTTTTTACCCAAATATCCTTGGTAAAATGAGGGTGCGTGTGTGTGCATGCGTATAACACCGATACTCCCCCAGGAAAGGCAGGGGGAGAGGGGCCATCGCTGCCCGCTTCTCTCCCCCTGCCTGTCCTGGGGTCTAGAGCCCTGCTGTCGGCCCTTCTCTCCCCCTGGCTATCGGTGCCGCTGCCCATTCTCTCCCCCTGACTATCGGTGCCGGCACCCTATTGCCGGCACTGATAGCCTGGGGGAGAGAAGCGGCGCCGGCAATGGGGCAGCGGCGCCGATAGCCAGGGGGAGAGAAGGGGCAGCGGCACCCATTGCCAGCGCCACTGCCCCGTTGTCTTCCCCATCCCCGGTTGTATAATTACCTGTTGCCGGGGTCGGGTCCGCGCTGCTTCAGGCCTCCGGTGTGCGTCCCATGCGTCGTTGCTATGCACTGCACGGTACGGCGCAATGACAAGTGACGTCATTGCGTCTCGCAGCACATAGCAACGACGCAGGGGACGCACACCGGAGGCCTGAAGCAGCGCGGACCCGACCCCGGCAACAGGTAACTATACAACCGGGGATGGGGAGGCAACGGGGCAGCAATGCCGGCAATGGGTGCCGCTGCCCCTTCTCTCCCCCTGGCTATCGGCGCCGCTGCCCTATTGCTGGCGCCGCTTCTCTCCCCCTGGCTATCGGTGCTGCTGCCCCTTCTCTCCCCCTGGCTATCGGCACCACTGCCCCATTGCCGGCGCCACTTCTCTCCCCCTGGCTATCGGCGCCGGCAATGGGGCCAGAACCGATAGTCAGGGGGAGAGAACGGGCAGCGGCACCGATAGCCAGGGGGAGAGAAGGGCCGGCAGCAGGGCTCTAGACCCCAGGACAGGCAGGGGCAGAGAAGCCAGCAGCGGTGGCGGTCTCTGCACCTGCAAAGCCGCTGCAGTTCATTGATTTAAAGAGCCCGCTTTAAATCATTGAACTGCAGCGGCTTATCAGCGTATAACACGCAGGTAGACTTTAGGCTAAAAATTTTAGCCTAAAAAGTGCGTGTTATACGCCGATAAATGCGATATATCTTCCAAAGAGTGGTCTTCACAATCCACAGCACAACATAGGGGGCGCTATTGAAGGGGTACGCCGCTGCCCCATCGTTCGGAACATTTTGTTCCGAACGCTTGAAGAGGGTGGCGGGGGTCGTGACGTCACGGCCATGCCTCTCATGACATCACACCACACACCCTCAATGCAAGTCTATGGGAGGGGGCGTGGCGACCACCATGCCCCCTCCCGAAGACTTGCATTGAGGGAGTGTGGTGTTATGTCACGAGGGAGCATCACAACCCCAGCTGCCCGCACCCAGCGTTCTAAACGAACGCTGAGTACTGCACAGTGATCGCGGGGGTCCTGGCAGGGATGGGTCATTTATTAACCATATAAAATCTTTTATAAAGCAAGACAATAGCTAGCGAGGCGTTTCGGGGTGTCTAATGACCTGTATACCCTTCCTCAGGCTGTAAACATATAGTATACAGAACCCTTTATATACAGAGTTTTTTTTTACAGTAATATTGATAGCATGCTGCATTTCTGGAAGCCGGCGCAGCGGCCCCCCCTGCAATCCTACACTTTGGAATCTTTGTGATACATTTACCAGGAGGTGGGATTTCTGATACACTTCATATCCCCCATCGTGACGTAAGTTACCACTTTGTGTACCACAATATTGTTCTGCGGAGCTAGTTGTGAACTCCCAAGTGCTGGATATTTCTTGTTTCTTTCAAAGTGCAAGAATGAGACCTCTGGGCATTTGGATTCCATGAAACAACTTGAACAACCTTACCCAAACTTTTGGAGACATTCCAATAAAATACAGTTACTTTGGTACAACTTGGAGCATTTGCACTAACTCTCCAGTACCTCATAAACATTTATGCATTAAGAAACCTTTTGACTATTAAAACCAAAAACCTTATAGCTGAACCATTGGCACTGGGACACTGCATACTCCCCCTCTTAAAAGCTGTCCTCTGAGCCATGGCTGAAGGGTGGTAACTATACTTAGAAAACTAGATAAGAGCATACACAAGTTTAAGGTCCCAGAGAGAACCATAATGGCAAACCAACTGATGATTGGTCCAAACTGCAAGACAAGCCATTCCAGGCACTGAAAACTCTCCTAACCCAACCTCCAATGCTGGTATACCCAGACTATAGCCGACTGTGCCAACTCTATACAGATACCAAGTATTGGAGCCGTGTGATGTCAAGTTCTTGAAAACAAGGGAAGAATAATCCCTTATGCCAGCCAAACCAGGTGCCGAATAGAATGAAAGGTATTACGGGTCCTTCGAGCTAGAGCTGCTAGCTGTTGTGTGAGCCCCACAGAAAAAAAAATCAAGGATCCCTGTGCGCCAACACCATTCACCGTGTATAGAGATAATAATCCTTTGGTACATCTCGACACAGCAAGACCCGGTGCCCTAGAACAAAAGATGGGCTTACTGATTCACAAACTACTGCTTCACTATCAAGTATAGAAGGGACAAGACCAAGATTAATGCAGACACCTTATATCGGTGGTCTTAATTAAACTGTGGCCCTCCATATGTTGCAAAAATTCTACTCTGTTGGCTACCCGGGCATGCTGGGAGTTGAAGTTTTGCAACATCTGGAGGGCCAGAGTTTGAAACCACTGGTATAAAGTGTCAGCATTAACGTTAGTCTTGCCCCTTCTATACTTGAGTGAATCAGTAAGCCCATCTTTTGTTCTAGGGCACCGGGTCATGCTGTGTCGAGATGTACCAAAGGATTGTTATCTCTATTCACGGTGAATGGTGTTGACGCACGGTGATCCTTGATTTTTTTTCTGTGGGGCCCACACAACAGCTAGCAGCTCTAGCTCGAAGGAACCGTAATACCTTTCATTCTATTCGGCACCTGGTACGGCCGGCATAAGGGATGACTCTTCCCTTGTTATCGTCAACTTGACATCACACGACTCCAAGACTTGGTATCCGTATATAATCGGCACAGTCGGAGGTTGAGTCAGGAGAGTTTTCAGTGTCTGGAATGGCTTGTCTTGCAGTTCTGACCAATCATGAATAGGCTTGCCATTACGGTTCTCTATGGGACATCCATGAAGGAGTTCAATATGCGGGATGAAGCGGCACTAGTAGCTGGCAAATCCCAGGAAACTTCTTACTTCCTTCATGGTTGTTAGTGTTGGCCTTTTGTGGGTCTAGGTGTATTCTTTCGGCATGCACTACATGTCCATGGTTTACTCTTGGTTTCAGCAGGTGGCACAAAGAAGGCTTGACCTTAAAGGGGTACGCCACTGGCCAGCGTATGGAACATTTTGTTGCAAACACTGTGTGCCCCCTCAATGCAAGTATATGGGAGGGGGCACCACGCCTCCTCCGATAGACTTGCATTGAGGGGGTGTGGTGTGACGTCACCAGTGGCACACAGTGTTTGCAACTAAATGTTTCATACGCTGGCAGGTGGAGTACCCCTTTAAGACCATATTGAGAAAGTATATCAAAGACTTCAGACATGGGACGCAGATGCTCTTCATGTCCTGGAGTAGACAATGATGTCATCAAGGTACAGTAACACATGATGCCCATGACCTACAGTGAAGAGGGGAGAGGATGGACTACAGATTTTGTACATTTGCCCACTGACAAAGAAATGATCCGTCTATAATTTTATTGGTATATGTGAAATAAGTATTTGACCCCCTATCAATCAGTAAGATTTCTAGCTCCCAGGTGTCTGTTATACGGGTAAGGAGTTGAGATTAGGAGCACTCTCTTATAGGAAGAGTTAACTGTATAAAAGACACCTGATCACAGAGGCAATCAATCAAATTCCAAACTATTCACCATGGCCAAGACCAAAGAGCTTTCCTAAGGATGTTAAGGACAAGATTTTAGACCGACTCAAGGCTGGAACGGGCTACAAGATTATCACCATGACCATCGCCAAGCAGCTTGGGGCAAAATTTACAATTGGGATTGTTATTTCTGAATGAGGGAGATGGAAAGTTTTTTTTTTTTTGTGTTTCTTCCAGTCGGGGGCTCCATGTAAGATCTCACCTCATAGAGCCTCAATGGTCATGGGAGCGGTGAAGAATCAGCCTAGAACTACAAAGCTCATGTAGAGGCCCATCTGAATGATTCAGAGAAGACCTGGGGGAGGGAGTTGTGGTCAGAAAGATCTAAATCAAGCTCTTTGGAAATTCAAATTGTGTTGTTTGGAGAAGGAGGAATTCTGCCAATGACCCCAAGATCACCGTCCCCACCATCACACATTATACTTTGGGGGCGTTTTTCTGCAGAGGGGACAAGACCACTTCACTGCATCAAAGAGATGATGGATGGGACCAAGTACATCAAATATTGTATGAGAACCTCCCTTCTACAGCAAGGGAATAGATAATGTGTGGTCCATGGGTATTCCAGAGGGACAAAAACATACGACCAAGGCCACAAAGCAGCTGACTCTGATCACACACCCCCCTCCCCTTTCTTTTCACCTCTTTTGCTCCATTATTCTTTTCTTAGCTCTCTGCCAAGTTGACCCAGACTTTCTAGAATCAGGACACGTGGACACCCCATGGCTTCCTTCCTGAATGTATATTTTGGCTTAGAATATTGTTGGTTTTAGATTCCATGCAATCCAGTGCACGATTTTAGCTCTGAGGTTCTCATGAGTCCTTAGTCAGCATTACTGCAAACATTTTAGGAACTGGACACTAAACATTCTAAAGAAAAGAAGGTGTCCCAACCAATAATGGGAAGGAGAGGTCTCCAGAAAAAACAACTCCCCCAGAATGAAGACAATGACTAATCTATAAAGAAGACTAACTGGGGAGAACTGCTGCCAAACACCAGACTACGGTAAGGTGAGAGGAGACACATGGGACTTGTGTCATATAAGGACAGCAGGGACTAATATAGGGTAAGATGGTGATGAGGGACTGCTGCCAGGTGATATGGAAATGACGGACTATTGCCAGGTGAGATAGAAATGAGGGACAACTGCCAGGTGAGAGAAGATGAGGGACTACTGCCAGGTAAGAGAGGAGATAAGGAACTATTGCCAGGTTAGAAAGGAGATGAAACACTACTGCCAGGTGAGAGGAGATGAGGGACTACTGCCAGCTGAGAGGAGAGGAGGGACTACTGCCAGGTGTGAGGAGATGAGGGACTACTGCCAGATGAGAGAGGAGATGAGGGACTACTGCCAGGTGAGAGAGGAGATGAGGGACTACTGCCAGATGAGAGGGAGAGATAATGTACTACTGCCAGGTGAGAGAGGAGATGAGGGACTACTGCCAGGTGAGAGAGGAGATAAGGGACTACTGCCAGATAAGTGGGAGATGAGGGACTACTGCCAGATGCGAGAGGAGATTAGGGACTACTGCCAGGTGTGAGAGAAGATGAGGGACCACTGCCAGGTGAGAGAGAGAAAAGGGACTACTGCCAGGTGAGAGAGAGAAAAGGGACTACTGCCAGGTGAGAGAGGAGATGAGGGACTACTGGCAGATGAGAGGGAGAGATAATGGACTACTGCCAGGTGAGAGAGAGATGAGAGACTACTGCCAAGTGAGAGAGGAGATAAGGGACTACTGAAAGGTAAGTGGGAGATGAGGGACTACTGCCAGATGCGAGAGGAGATTAGGGACTACTGCCAGGTGTGAGAGAAGATGAGGGAATACTGCCAGGTGAGAAAGGAGATGAGAGACTACTGCCAGGTGAGAGAGGAGATGAGAGACTACTGTCAGATGAGAGGGAGAGATAATGGACTACTGCCAGGTGAGAGAGAGATGAGAGACTACTGCCAAGTGAGAGAGGAGATAAGGGACTACTGCCAGGTAAGTGGAAGATGAGGGACTACTGCCAGATGCGAGAGGAGATTAGGGACTACTGCCAGGTGTGAGAGAAGATGAGGGACCACTGCCAGGTGAGAAAGGAGATGAGAGACTACTGCCAGGTAAGTGGGAGATGAGGGAC
Organism: Hyla sarda; assembly: GCF_029499605.1. NCBI lineage: Eukaryota > Metazoa > Chordata > Amphibia > Anura > Hylidae > Hyla > Hyla sarda. The sequence goes on from NW_026609310.1 coordinate 118,536, forward strand.
TACTGCCAGGTGTGAGAGAAGATGAGGGACCACTGCCAGGTGAGAGAGAGAAAAGGGACTACTGCCAGGTGAGAGAGAGAAAAGGGACTACTGCCAGGTGAGAGAGGAGATGAGGGACTACTGGCAGATGAGAGGGAGAGATAATGGACTACTGCCAGGTGAGAGAGAGATGAGAGACTACTGCCAAGTGAGAGAGGAGATAAGGGACTACTGAAAGGTAAGTGGGAGATGAGGGACTACTGCCAGATGCGAGAGGAGATTAGGGACTACTGCCAGGTGTGAGAGAAGATGAGGGAATACTGCCAGGTGAGAAAGGAGATGAGAGACTACTGCCAGGTGAGAGAGGAGATGAGAGACTACTGTCAGATGAGAGGGAGAGATAATGGACTACTGCCAGGTGAGAGAGAGATGAGAGACTACTGCCAAGTGAGAGAGGAGATAAGGGACTACTGCCAGGTAAGTGGAAGATGAGGGACTACTGCCAGATGCGAGAGGAGATTAGGGACTACTGCCAGGTGTGAGAGAAGATGAGGGACCACTGCCAGGTGAGAAAGGAGATGAGAGACTACTGCCAGGTAAGTGGGAGATGAGGGACTACTGCCAGGTGTGAGAGAAGATGAGGGACCACTGCCAGGTGAGAGAGAGAAAAGGGACTACTGCCAGGTGAGAGAGAGAAAAGGGACTACTGCCAGGTGAGAGAGGAGATGAGGGACTACTGCCAGATGAGAGGGAGAGATAATGGACTACTGCCAGGTGAGAGAGAGATGAGAGACTACTGCCAAGTGAGAGAGGAGATAAGGGACTACTGCCAGGTAAGTGGGAGATGAGGGACTACTGCCAGATGCGAGAGGAGATTAGGGACTACTTCCAGGTGTGAGAGAAGATGAGGGAATACTGCCAGGTGAGAAAGGAGATGAGAGACTACTGCCAGGTGAGAGAGGAGATGAGAGACTACTGTCAGATGAGAGGGAGAGATAATGGACTACTGCCAGGTGAGAGAGAGATGAGAGACTACTGCCAAGTGAGAGAGGAGATAAGGGACTACTGCCAGGTAAGTGGAAGATGAGGGACTACTGCCAGATGCGAGAGGAGATTAGGGACTACTGCCAGGTGTGAGAGAAGATGAGGGACCACTGCCAGGTGAGAGAGAGAAAAGGGACTACTGCCAGGTGAGAGAGAGAAAAGGGACTACTGCCAGGTGAGAGAGGAGATGAGGGACTACTGCCAGATGAGAGGGAGAGATAATGGACTACTGCCAGGTGAGAGAGAGATGAGAGACTACTGCCAAGTGAGAGAGGAGATAAGGGACTACTGCCAGGTAAGTGGGAGATGAGGGACTACTGCCAGATGCGAGAGGAGATTAGGGACTACTGCCAGGTGTGAGAGAAGATGAGGGACCACTGCCAGGTGAGAGAGAGAAAAGGGACTACTGCCAGGTGAGAGAGAAAAGGGACTACTGCCAGGTGAGAGAGGAGATGAGGGAATACTGCCAGGTGAGAAAGGAGATGAGAGACTACTGCCAGGTGAGAGGGAGATGAGGGACTGCTGCCAGGTGAGAAAGGAGATGAGAGACTACTGCCAGGTTAGAGAGGAGATGAGGGACTCCTGTCAGGTGATAGGGAGATGAGGGACTACTGTCAGGTGAGAGAGGGAGATGAGGGACTACTGTCAGGTGAGAGGAAAAGAGGGACTACTGCCAGGTGAGAGTAGATGAGGGACTACTGTCAGCTGAGAGTAGATGAGGGACTACTGCCAGGTAAGAGAGGAGATAAGGAACTACTGCCAGGTTAGAAAGGAGATGAAACACTACTGCCAGGTGAGAGGAGATGAGGGACTGCTGCCAGCTGAGAGGAGATGAGGGACTACTGCCAGCTGAGAGGAGATGAGAGACTACTGCCAAGTGAGAGGAGAGGAGGGACTACTGCCAGGTGAGAGAGGAGATGAGGGACTACTGCCAGGTGAGAGGAGATGAGGGACTACTGCCAGGTGAGAGAGGAGATGAGGGACTACTGTCAGGTGAGAGAGGAGATGAGGGACTACTGCCAGGTGAGAGAGGAGATGAGAGACTACTGCCAGGTGAGAGAGGAGATGAGGGACTACTGCCAGGTGAGAGAGGAGATGAGAGACTACTGCCAGGTGAGAGAGGAGATGAGAGACTACTGCCAGGTGAGAGGAGATGAGGGACTACTGCCAGGTGAGAGAGAGATGAGAGACTACTGCCAGATGAGAGAGGAGATGAGAGACTACTGCCAGGTGAGAGGAGATGAGGGACTACTGCCAGGTGAGAGAGAGATGAGAGACTACTGCCAGATGAGAGAGGAGATTAGAACTTCTGCCAGGTGTGAGAGAAGATGAGGGACCACTGCCAGGTGAGAGAGAAAAGGGACTACTGCCAGGTGAGAGAGGAGATGAGGGAATACTGCCAGGTGAGAGTGGAGATGAGGGAATACTGCCAGGTGAGAGGGAGATGAGGGACTACTGCCAGATGAGAGAGGAGATGAGAGACTACTGCCAGGTGAGAGTGGAGATGAGGGACTACTGCCAGGTGAGAGAGGAGAGGAGAGACTACTGCCAGGTTAGAGAGGAGATGAGGGGCTTCTGCCAGGTGAGAGGGAGATGAGGGACTACTGCCAGGTGAGAGAGGAGATGAGAGACTACTGCCAGGTGAGAGTGGAGATGAGGGACTTCTGCCAGGTGAGAGAGAGATGAGGGACTACTGCCAGGTGAGAGAGGAGATGAGGGACTCCTGCCAGGTGAGAGGGAGATGAGGGACTACTGCAAGGTGAGAGAGGGAGATGAGGGACTACTGCCAAGTGAGAGGGAGATGAGGGACTACTGCCAGATGAGAGGAGATGAGGGACTACTGCCAAGTGAGAGGAGATGAGAGACTTCTGCCAGGTGAGAGAGGAGATGAGGGACTACTGCCAGGCGAGAGGGAAAGAGGGACTACTGCCAGGCGAGAGGGAGATGAGGGACTACTGCCAGGCGAGAGGGAGATGAGGGACTACTGCCAGGCGAGAGGGAAAGAGGGACTACTGCCAGGCGAGAGGGATATGAGGGACTTCTACCAGGTGAGAGGAAATGAGAGACCACTGCCAGGTAAGAGGGAGATGAGGGACTTCTGTCTGTGACGAGACCAATCCCGCCACATTGCATTGGAGGAGCCTGGTTGCCCACCTGCTGCCTTTGGACTATGTCCCTGGGAGATTGGGCCCTTTAAAAACAGTATTCAGCGATACCAGAGGGTATGTCACTCATTCTGGCCGTTTAAATACAGTGGGGTCATTGGGTACTTGCCCTGTGTGAGCGGTGATACCCCCGATAGCTATGCCATGGAGCCCACTCATATAATGAAAGACTATGGGAAAGACTTTAGCTCTATGGCAATTGAACTGTATGTGATTGTTCTGATCACCATTGGATAACGTGCGCCCAGTCCTCAGCTATCTGGGGATATGTTGCATGTATATGTTTTATGTAGTAATTGTGGCATTGTGGAGTTTTATGTCTTTTTGCCACCATGTGCTCAGGAGTCCGCCTCTATCCCTGGATATAATTGGATTATATTCCCATTCTCTCCAGGACAGAGGGCTCTGTGGAACCAGTTTGAGCCAGATAGCCATGTGCCAGCCAGGGCCCAAAAGAGACTTTACATGTGTTTTCTTGTTGTGTTCTGGGATGGCGATTGTCTCTGTCCTGGGAGATAATTGGATTTCTTTGTCCTGGGAGATAATTGGATTTCTTTGTCCTGGGAGATAATTGGATTTCTTTGTCCTGGGAGATAATTGGATTTCTTTGTCCTGGGAGATAATTGGATTTCTTCCCAGTTGTCTGGGGGATAGAGAGGAGGGAGGTATGGGTAAAGTGGGAAGGGCTTATGTTGAAGCCACTGCGATTGGCTACTGTCCACTATGTTCTACAGTCTTCCATCAGGTCCCCTAGGTGGAGACCTGCATAAATACTGGGCAGGTAGCCCCATCAAAGAGACCACTGCTTGACCCTCAACACAGACCCTTGTCTCGTTCTTGGGGGGGATTCACTTTATGCTGTTAGAGACTGATTGCCAGGAGTGTAAACCGCTTGGGAGCTTTTCCTGTTCGTCTGTTAGCAGCTATTCGTGAGGTTCCAGTTTGGAGTGCTATTGTGTATCCAGTTCGGGAGTTTGGTGTTCTGCAGTAGCTGTGCCCGTGTTTCTGAAAAGGGGATTATCGCCTAAACGGTTTTTAACCCCTTGTGTGCAGAAACGGTCCGTTACACTGTGTTATTCAGCCACTTTATGATCTCCTCATGCTGCCGCCACCTCCACGTTGTGTCATTCAGCCACTATATGGTCTCCTCATGCTGCCGCCACCTCCACGCTGTGTCAGCCACTATATGGTCTCCTCATGCTGCCAACACCTCCACACTGTGTCATTCAGACAATATATGGTCTCCTCATGCTGCCGCCACTTCCACGCTGTAGTGAAAAAAAATCCCCCTCTAGGCGCTGCTTCTCCCAATGGAATGACACAGAAGAGGTAGTCAGGCAAACAGATATTCTCTGTTGACAAATCCAGCCACTATATGGTCTCCTCATGCTGCCGCCACCTCCCAGCTGTGTCATTCAGCCACCATATGGTCTCCTCATGCTGCCAACCTCTCCACGCTGTGTCATTCAGTCACTATATGGTCTCCTCATGCTGCCGCCACCTCCCAGCTGTGTCATTCAGCCACCATATGGTCTCCTCATGCTGCCAACCTCTCCACGCTGTGTCATTCATCCACTATATGATCTCCTCATGCTGCCAACACCTCCAGACTGTGTCATTCAGCCACTATATGGTCTCCTCATGCTGCCAACACCTCCACGCTGTGTCATTCAGCCACTATATGGTCTCCTCATGCTGCCAACACCTCCACACTGTGTCATTCAGCCACTATATGGTCTCCTCATGCTGCCAACACCTCCACGCTGTGTCATTCAGCCACTATATGGTCTCCTCATGCTGCCAACACCTCCAAACTGTGTCATTCAGTCACTATATGGTGTCCTCATGCTGCCAACACCTCCAGGCTGTGTCATTCAGCCACTATATGTCTCCTCATGCTACCAACACCTTCACACTGTGTCATTCAGCCACTATATGGTCTCCTCATGCTGCCTACACCTCCACACTGTGCCATTCAGCCACTATATGATCTCCTCATACTGCCAACACCTCCACGCTGTGTCATTCAGTCACTATATGGTCTCCTCATGCTGCCAACACCTCCACGCTGTGTCATTCAGCCACTATATGGTCTCCTCATGCTGCCAATGCCTCCACGCTATGTCATTCATCCACTATATGATCTCCTCATGCTGCCAACACCTCCACCATGTGTAATTCAGCCACTATATGGTCTCCTCATGCTGCCAACACCTCCACGCTGTGTCATTCAGCCACTATATGGTCTCCTCATGCTGCCAACACCTCCACACTGTGTCATTCAGTCACTATATGGTGTCCTCATGCTGCCAACACCTCCACGCTGTGTCATTCAGCCACTATATGGTCTCCTCATGCTGCCAACACCTCCACACTGTGTCATTCAGTCACTATATGGTGTCCTCATGCTGCCAACACCTCCACGCTGTGTCATTCAGTCACTATATGATCTCCTCATGCTGCCAACACCTCCAAACTGTGTCATTCAGTCACTATATGGTGTCCTCATGCTGCCAACACCTCCAGGCTGTGTCATTCAGCCACTATATGTCTCCTCATGCTACCAACACCTCCACACTGTGTCATTCAGCCACTATATGGTCTCCTCATGCTGCCTACACCTCCACACTGTGCCATTCAGCCACTATATGGTCTCCTCATACTGCCAACACCTCCACGCTGTGTCATTCAGCCACTATATGGTCTCCTCATGCTGCCAACACCTCCACGCTGTGTCATTCATCCACTATATGGTCTCCTTCTGCTGCCAATACCTCCACGCTGTGTCATTCAGCCACTATATGGTCTCCTCATGCTGCTAACACCTCCACACTGTGTCATTCATCCACTATATGGTCTCCTCATTGTTACGCCTAGCGCTCCGGGTCCCCGCTCCTCCCCGGAGCGCTCACGGCGTCTCTTTCCCTGCAGCTCCCCGGTCAGTCCCGCTGACCGGGAGCGCTGCTCTCTCATGGCCGTTGGGGATGCGATTCGCACAGCGGGACGCGCCCGCTCGCGAATCGCATCCCAGGTCACTTACCCGTTCCCGTCTCCTGCGGTCATGTGCTGGCGCGCGCGGCTCCGCTCTCTAGGGCGCGCGCGCGCCAGCTCCCTGAGACTTAAAGGGCCAGTGCACCAATGATTGGTGCCTGGCCCAATTAGCTTAATTGGTTCCCACCTGTTCCCTGCTTATATCTAGTCTCCTCCCTTGCACTTCCTTGCCGGATCTTGTTGCCTTAGTGCCAGTGAAAGCGTTCTTTGTGTGTTTATACCCTGTGTACCAGTACCTTTGCTATCTCCCTTGACTACGAACCTTGCCGCCTGCCCCCGACCTTCTGCTACGTCCGACCTTGCTACTGCCTACTCCCTTGTACCTCGCCTATCTTCTGTATCTTCAGCAGCCAGAGAGGTGAGCCGTTGCTAGTGGATACGACCTGGTCACTACCGCCGCAGCAAGACCATCCCGCTTTGCGGCGGGCTCTGGTGAAAACCTGTAGTGTCTTAGAACCGGTCCACTAGCACGGTCCTCGCTATCCCTCTCTGGCACAGAGGATCCACCTCCTGCCAGCCGGCATCGTGACAGTAGATCCGGCCATGGATCCCGCTGAGGTTCCCCTGCCAGTTGCCTCTGATATCACCACGGTGGTCGCCCAGCAAGCCCGACAGATCGCCCATCTAACCCACCAGATGTCAGAAATGTCCACCATTGTGCACCAACTTCAGTCGCAACTTCATCAGCAATCATCTCCTCCGCCAGCTCCTGCACCCCTTCCGCAGCGAGTGGCCACTCCTAGCCTCCGCCTGTCTTTGCCGGACAAATTTAATGGGGACTCTAAGTTTTGTCGTGGCTTCCTTTCGCAATGTTCTCTGCACTTGGAGATGATGTCGGACCTGTTTCCTACTGAAAGGTCTAAGGTGGCTTTCGTAGTCAGCCTTCTGTCTGGAAAAGCCCTGTCATGGGCCACACCGCTCTGGGACCGCAATGACCCCGTCACTGCCTCTGTTCACTCCTTCTTCTCGGAAATTCGAAGTGTCTTTGAGGAACCTGCCCGAGCCTCTTCTGCTGAGACTGCCCTGCTGAACCTGGTCCAGGGTAATTCCTCCGTTGGCGAGTACGCCATACAATTCCGTACTCTTGCTTCTGAACTTTCCTGGAATAATGAGGCTCTCTGCGCGACCTTTAAAAAAGGCCTATCCAGCAACATTAAAGATGTTCTGGCCGCACGAGAGACTCCTGCTAACCTGCATGAACTCATTCATCTAGCCACTCGCATTGACATGCGTTTTTCTGAGAGGCATCAAGAGCTCCGCCAGGAAAAAGACTTAGATCTCTGGCCACCTCTCCCACAGTCTCCACTGCAATCTGCGCCTAGGCCTCCCGCCGAGGAGGCCATGCAAGTGGATCGGTCTCGCCTGACCCTGGAAGAGAGGAATCGCCGTAAGGAAGAGAATCTTTGTTTGTACTGTGCCAGTACTGAACATTTTCTGGTGGATTGCCCAATCCGTCCTCCACGTCTGGGAAACGCACGCTCGCACTCAGCTCTCGTGGGTGTGGCGTCTCTTGATGCCAAGTCGGCTTCTCCACGTCTCACGGTACCTGTTCGGATTTCCACTTCAGCCAGCTCTCCCCTCTCAGCCGTGGCCTGCCTGGACTCTGGAGCTTCTGGGAATTTTATTCGGGACTCCTTTGTGAATAAATTCCGTATTCCGGTGACCCGTCTTGTCAAGCCACTCCACATTTCCGCGGTCAACGGAGCCAGGTTGGACTGTACCATACGTTTCCGCACGGAGCCCCTTCTTATGAGCATCGGATCTCACCACGAGAGGATTGAACTTTTGGTCCTCCCCAATTGCACCTCGGAAATTCTCCTTGGACTTCCCTGGCTTCAACTTCATTCCCCAACCCTGGATTGGTCCACTGGGGAGATCAAGAGTTGGGGGTCCTCTTGTTCCAAGAACTGTCTAAAACCGGTTCCCAGTAACCCTTGCCGTAACTCTGTGGTTCCTCCTGTATCTGGTCCCCCTAAGGTCATTAAGGACTCTGCCTGCCACAGGAAATGCCCCTCCCCCCCTCCCAGTTCCATCAGGCAAGCTTCTGTGTCCCCTCATGGCCCTCGTCCTGGTGTCACACTGCCCCGTGCCAGGTCCCGCCCTCTGCCCTCTCTCCCCATTCCTACTCCTGCGGTTCTGCCTGCCGTTGAGGAATCCCTCCATCCTTTCCCGGTGTCCTCATCCCAGGGGAGGCAGTTACCCGATAAAGAGAAGGGGAGACCTAAGGGGGGGGGTACTGTTACGCCTAGCGCTCCGGGTCCCCGCTCCTCCCCGGAGCGCTCACGGCGTCTCTTTCCCTGCAGCTCCCCGGTCAGTCCCGCTGACCGGGAGCGCTGCTCTCTCATGGCCGTTGGGGATGCGATTCGCACAGCGGGACGCGCCCGCTCGCGAATCGCATCCCAGGTCACTTACCCGTTCCCGTCTCCTGCGGTCATGTGCTGGCGCGCGCGGCTCCGCTCTCTAGGGCGCGCGCGCGCCAGCTCCCTGAGACTTAAAGGGCCAGTGCACCAATGATTGGTGCCTGGCCCAATTAGCTTAATTGGTTCCCACCTGTTCCCTGCTTATATCTAGTCTCCTCCCTTGCACTCCCTTGCCGGATCTTGTTGCCTTAGTGCCAGTGAAAGCGTTCTTTGTGTGTTTATACCCTGTGTACCAGTACCTTTGCTATCTCCCTTGACTACGAACCTTGCCGCCTGCCCCCGACCTTCTGCTACGTCCGACCTTGCTACTGCCTACTCCCTTGTACCTCGCCTATCTTCTGTATCTTCAGCAGCCAGAGAGGTGAGCCGTTGCTAGTGGATACGACCTGGTCACTACCGCCGCAGCAAGACCATCCCGCTTTGCGGCGGGCTCTGGTGAAAACCTGTAGTGTCTTAGAACCGGTCCACTAGCACGGTCCTCGCTATCCCTCTCTGGCACAGAGGATCCACCTCCTGCCAGCCGGCATCGTGACACTCATACTGCCAACACCTCCCCGCTGTGTCATTCAGTCACTATATGGTGTCCTCATGCTGCCAACACCTCCACGCTGTGTCATTTAGCCACTATATGGTCTCCTCATGCTGCCAACACCACCACGTTGTGTCATTCATCCACTATATGGTCTCCTTCTGCTGCCAACACCTCCCCGCTGTGTCATTTAGCCACTATAAGGTCTCCTCATGCTGCCAACACCTCCACACTGTGCCATTCAGCCACTATATGGTCTCCTCATGCTGCCAACCCCTCCACGCTGTGTCATTCAGCCACTATATGGTCTCCTCATGCTGCCGCCATCTCCACGCTGTGTCATTCAGCCACTATATGGTCTCCTCATGCTGCCAACACCTCCACACTGTGTCATTCAGACAATATATGGTCTCCTCATGCTGCCAACCCCTCCACGCTGTGTCATTCAGCCACTATATGGTCTCCTCATGCTGCCGCCATCTTCACGCTGTGTCATTCAGCCACTATATGGTCTCCTCATGCTGCCAACACCTCCACACTGTGTCATTCAGATACTATATGGTCTCCTCATGCTGCCAACACCTCCACGCTGTGTCATTCATCCACTATATGGTCTCCTCATGCTGCCGCCACTTCCACGCTGTAGTGAAAAAAAATCCCCCTCTAGGCTCTGCTTCTCCCAATGGAATGACACAGAAGAGGTAGTCAGGCAAACAGATATTCTCTATTGACAAATTCAGCCACTATATGGTCTCCTCATGCTGCCGCCACCTCCACGCTGTGTCATTAAGCCACTATATGGTCTCCTCATGCTGCCAACCTCTCCACGCTGTGTCATTCAGTCACTATATGGTCTCCTCATGCTGCCAACACCTCCACGGTGTGTCATTCAGCCACTATATGGTCTCCTCATGCTGCCAACACCTCCACGCTGTGTCATTCATCCACTATATGGTCTCCTCATGCTGCCTACACCTCCACACTGTGTCATTCAGCCACAATATGGTCTCCTCATGCTGCCAACACCTCCACGCTGTGTCATTATGCCACTATATGGTCTCCTCATGCTGCCAACACCTCCACGCTGTGTCATTCAGCCACTATATGGTCTCCTCATGCTGCCAACACCTCCAAACTGTGTCATTCAGTCACTAAATGGTGTCCTCATGCTGCCAACACCTCCAGGCTGTGTCATTCAGCCACTATATGTCTCCTCATGCTACCAACACCTCCACACTGTGTCATTCAGCCACTATATGGTCTCCTCATGCTGCCTACACCTCCACACTGGGCCATTCAGCCACTATATGGTCTCCTCATACTGCCAACACCTCCACGCTGTGTCATTCAGCCACTATATGGTCTCCTCATGCTGCCAACACCACCACGCTGTGTCATTCATTCACTATATGGTCTCCTTCTGCTGCCAACACCTCCACGCTGTGTCATTCTGCCACTATATGGTCTCCTCATGCTGCTAACACCTCCACACTGTGTCATTAATCCATTATATGGTCTCCTCATGCTGCCAACACCTCCACGCTGTGTCATTCAGTCACTATATGGTGTCCTCATGCTGCCAACACCTCCAGGCTGTGTCATTCGTCCACTATATGGTGTCCTCATGCTGCCAACACCTCCACGCTGTGTCATTCAGCCACTATATGGTCTCATGCTGCCAACACCTCCACGCTGTGTCATTCATCCACTATATGGTCTCCTCATGCTGCCAACACCTCCACGCTGTGTCATTCAGCCACTATATGGTCTCCTCTTGCTGCCAACACCTCCACGCTGTGTCATTCATCCACTATATAGTCTCCTCATGCTGCCAACACCTCCACGCTGTGTCATTCAGCCACTATATGGTCTCCTCATGCTGCCAACACCTCCACACTGTGTCATTCAGCCACTATATGTTCTCCTCATGCTGCCAACACCTCCACACTGTGTCAATCAGCCACTATATGGTCTCCTCATGCTGCCAACACCTCCACACTGTGTCATTCAGCCACAATATGGTCTCCTCATGCTGCCAAAACCTCCAAACTGTGTCATTCAGTCACTATATGGTGTCCTCATGCTGCCAACACCTCCAGGCTGTGTCATTCGGCCACTATATGGTCTCCTCATGCTGCCAACACCTCCACATTGTGTCATTCAGCCACTATATGGTCTCCTCATGCTGCCAACACCTCCACACTGAGTCATTCAGCCACTATATGGTCTCCTCATGCTGCCAACACCTCCACGCTGTGTCATTCAACCACTCTATGGTGTCCTCATGCTGCCAACACCTCCACGCTGTGTCATTCAGCCACTATATGGTCTCCTCATGCTGCCAACACCTCCACGCTGTGTCATTCATCCACTATATGGTCTCCTCATGCTGCCAACACCTCCACGCTGTGTCATACAGCCACTATATGGTCTCCTCATGCTGCCAACACCTCCACGCTGGGTCAATCAGTCACTATATGGTCTCCTGACACTGATGCCACCTCCAGGCTCTTTCATTATGTTGCCATGTGACATGGGACTCCTTGTTAGATTTGGTCCTTTGTAACCACACTATTTATTCAAAGTAAATGATGGGGCCTGGGACATTAAAACTTGGGAGTGTAATATTAATTTCAATTTCAAAAAATCTTCATGACTGAGGCCCTATGGTCGTCGACGCCATGTAGTATATGTGGAATTACCACAAGAATCCAATGAAACAGGTTGGAGCGATGACAATGAACCATTACTGATTAAATTAAACATTTGCAGTTCCACAAAGAGTAAGACAGAGGGAGGGGGATGGTGGCCGGAGGTGCTGAGAGGCAGGGGCTGGAACAAGTGATAGCTCGCCTCGCGGCGAACCGCCAGCTCAATGCTCACCAGAATGGGCACTCAAAATATGTAAATAAAATCAAATTAATTAAAATTACTTTAAAAAAAACTATTTAATTTTCAATGTTGACACCATATGGCCTCCCTGCTGCCACATCCAGATGCTCTGCGGCAGTGATTCTAATAGTGATGCCGGTAATCTTCATGTTATTCTGAATAATAGTACATAATGATGTATGAATATGAATGGAAGAAACTCATAGTGTGAAAGCAGCCTAACACTGCACACTAATCTCTTATACTGATCATTATTATCCCATAGGAGACTATAACACTGCACACACTGATCTCTTATACTGATCATTATTATCCCATAGGAGACTATAACACTGCACACACTGATCTCTTATACTGATCATTATTATCCCATAGGAGACTATAACAGTGCACACACTGATCTCTTATACTGATCATTATTATCCCATAGGAGACTATAACACTGCACACACTGATCTCTTATACTGATCATTATTATCCCATAGGAGACTATAACACTGCACACACTGATCTCTTATACTGATCATTATTATCCCATAGGAGACTATAACACTGCACACACTGATCTCTTATACTGATCATTATTATCCCATAGGAGACTATAAACACTGCACACACTGATCTCTTATACTGATCATTGTTATCCCATAGGAGACTATAACACTGCACACACTGATCTCGTATACTGATCATTATTAAAAAAAAAAAAAAAAAAAAAAAAAGAATCAAAGTCATTACTTGTTATTGACAAATGATTTTAAAAGTACACAGAAGAAATGATATTAAATACTCACACGACCACGTCCTCTGCCTCGGACAATGAGGCCTCCTCTTCCTCTTTTTGGCTGATGCTCAGGACGCTATTTAAAAAAAGTTAATATATTTAACATATGATACAACATTTTGAAAAAAAAAAAAAAAAAAGGAAACATACCGTATATACTCGAGTATAAGCCGACCCGAATATAAGCCAAGGCCCCTAATTTCACCCCAAAAACCCAGGAAAAGTTATTGACTCGACTATAAGCCTAGGGTGGGAAATACATCATCCCCCCTGTCATCATCCAGACCCCCGTCATTAACACCCCCGTCATCATCACCCCCGTCATCACCCCCCCTTTCATTATCACCGCCTGTCAATCCCTTCATTAGTGGTCTTCAACCTGCAGACCTCCAGATGTTTCAAAACTACAACTCCCAGCATGCCCGGACAGCCGATGGCTGTCCGGGCATGATGGGAGTTGTAGTTTTGCAACATCTGGAGGTCTGCAGGTTGAAGACAACTGAGAAGGGATTGATAGGCGGAGAGTTCACTCGAGTATAAGCCGAGGGGGGCGTTTTCAGCGAGAAAAATCGTGCTGAAAAACTCGGCTTATACTCGAGTATATACGGTAATTATACTATACATACTGATTCAGGCTCTTTGGGAAGCCTATCCTGGGAGTCCTTGGGGGCCGACACATGCGGGACTTAAACTCTCTCCACCTCGGATTCCTCTTTAGAATGTAGGGATGGTATATATTCTGACTATGAAATCAAAATCAAAATATTATATAAAAATATACTGTATCATTGTATTTTTTCAAAAATTTTTAGCATAAAGTCTATACGCCAATAAACTTTTTCTATGCCTGCCAAAGCAGCTACATTCTAACGATTTAAGGCGGGCGCTTGCAATCAATCAACTACAGTGAATTTTTGCTGGTCCAGAGACAAGATGCTGCTGCCCGCTTCTATCACCCTGCCTATCCTGGGGCCAGAGAAGACCTACGTGCTGCGCCATCGCCTCCCCATTGCCCGTTTTATATTTACCTGTTCCAGGGGTCCGCGCGGCTTCTGGCTCTGGCGGCGTACTGCATTCTTGCTGTGCCCTGTACAATGACGATGGAAATCCTCAATGCAATGTCACCATCAGCGGCCATGCGCGCACTGAAAGCTAAGTACACCGCCGGATGCAGAAACCGTGCGGACCTCGAGAACAGGTAAATATGGCCATGGTGGAGGCAATGGGGCCACGACAGCAGCAATATCTGGCCCCAGGACAGGCAGGGGGAGAGAAGCGGGCAGCGGCATCAGCAGTTTCAGAGTCTACTCAAAAGCCGCTGCAGTCCATTGATTTAAAACGCCTGTATTAAATTGTTGATCTGCATCGTCTCATGGCCAGAAACACTATCAGAGTATATACCTGCACAAAGACACGCCCACCCTCATTTTACAAAGGATATCTGGTGATAAATTATTTTTTTTTTTTTATATTGACATTGAAAAATGAGGGTGCGTGGCCGGTGTGTGGTATACCATGATAAATACGTTGTTTAAATAAAAAATTAACACTGGGACTTCTGGATAGGTTTGTTTTTTCGGACATAGCCTCTTCGGAGGATTCCCGTCGCCTCTTTTCAGCCAAATGCTTCTGCAAAAAAAAATAAAAAATGTATTTATTATTAATCAATCATTAACATTTTCATACATTCCATTAAAAAATTTTATAAAAATTCCCCTTTTTTGATTTGCTTTTCTTTTGTGATGATTGACTTTTGGACACTTTGGACCTCTGCTGAGGTGGAGGCGGCGGTGAATACTGTGTGTCTATAAAAGATTAAAAAAAACATTGATAACAAGTGACAGTCCACTTAAATAACGAAAGCACAAATTGACATTACTCACACTGGAGACTGAAGAATCTGATGAGCTTTCTTCATTATCAGAGGAAGAATCCACGATTGGTGGTGCTGGTGTTCGGTACTGAAAAATACTACATTTAACCTCTTCCCGCTATTGGACGTATGCATACGTCCAGGTGAATTACACGTTCGCGCAAATGGACGTATGCATACGTCCAAGCGATCTCCTGCTCTGCCGCGGGCAGCGCAGGAGATCGCGGGTGGGACTCAGCTGTCAATCACAGGCGGAGTCCCACCGCAGCTGCCGGGGCCGCGATCGCGCCGGTCCCGGCAGCATTAACCGCATAGATGCTGTGATCAGTTCTGATCACGGCATCTATGGTGTTTGCAGGGGGAGCGCTCTCCCCCTGCCCATCAACGGCGGCTCCGCGATAAAATAAGGGGGATCGAGGGTGTCCAAGACACCCTCGATCCCCCTTGAAGAGATAGGAGTGAGGTGGCAGGGTTGCCACCCCTCCTATCCCTGCTATTGATCGGTCGAGCGACCGACCAATAGCAGACTGGGGGCGGGGGGGTTAAAGTTCGGTTCCCCTCCGCTATGCCCACCCATCGGTGTCCGGGCACAGCGGGGGGGAACCGTGTAGTAGCGGCAGCGGCGGTGGAGGTGAGTATGACGCCGCGTGTCCGGGAGTCTGTTGCCTAGCAACATCTGCAGGGCGACAGTTTAGAGAGTGGTCTCTAAACTGTCGCCCTCCAGATGTTGCAAAACTACAACTCCCACCATGCCTTGACAGCTGTTTGCTGTGTTGGCATGCTGGGAGTTGTAGTTTTGCAAGATTTACAGGGGTTCAGGCTGGAGATCACTGACAGTGGTCTCTAAACTGTAGCCCTCCAGATATTAAAACACTACAACTCCCAGCATGCCCAGACAGCAGTTTGCTGTCTAAGCATGCTGAGATTTGTAGTTTTGCAACATCTGGAGGGCCACAGTTTAGAGACCACTGTCAGTGATCTCCAGCCTGAACCCCTCTAATTCTTGCAAAACTACAACTCCCAGCATTCAGGAACAGCAAATGGCTGTCTCGGCATGCTGGGAGTTGTACTTGCGTGCCTCCAGCTGTTGCATAACTACATCTCCCAGCATTCCCTTTGGCAATCAGTACATGCTGAGAGTTGTAGTTCTGCAACAGCTGGAGGCACACTGGTTGGGAAATACCGAGTCAGGTAATAGGTTCTATTACCTAACTCAGTATTTTCCAACCAGTGTGCCTCCAGCTGTTGCAAAACTACAACTCCCAGCATGCCCGTTCTGTCAGTGCATGCTGGGAGTTGTAGTTTTGCCCCCCCCCTCCCATGTGAATGTACAGGTTACATTCACACTGGCGGCGGATTACAGTGAGTTCCCTGCTTCAAGTTTGAGCTGCAGCAGCCGCAGCTCAAACTCCTAGCGGGAGACTCAGTGTAATCCGCCGTCAGTGTGAATGTAACCTAAAAACACTACACTAACATAAAATAAAGAGAAAAACACTACATATACACACGTACACTGCCCCCCCTTCCCCCCCCCAATAAAAATGAAAAACGTATCCTACAGCAGTGTTTCCAAAACGGAGCCTCCAGCTGTTGCAAAACAAAAACTCCCAGCATTTCCGGACAGCCATTGACTGTCCAAGCATGCTGGGAGTTTAGCAACAGCTGGAGGCACCCTGTTTGAGAATCACTGGTGTAGAATACCCCTATGTCCACCCCTATGCAAATCCCTAATTTAGGCCTCAAATGCGCATGGCGCTCTCACTTTGGAGCCCTGTCGTATTTCAAGGCAACAGTTTAGGGCCACATATGGGGTATCACCGTACTCGGGAGAAATTGTGTTACAAATTTTGGTGGGCTTTTTCTCCTTTTACCCCTTATGAAAAGGTAAAGTTGGGGTCTACACCAGCATGTTAGTGTAAAAAAAAAAACATTTTTGCACACTAACATACTGGTGTTGCCCCATACTTTAAAATTTCACAAGCGGTAAAAGAAAAAAAACTCAAAAATTTGTAACGCAATTTCTCCTGAGTACGGAATTACCCCATATGTGGGCGCAAAGTGTTCTGGGGACGCACAACAAGGCTCAGAAGGGAGAGTGCACCATGTAAATTTGAGGTCTAAATTGGTGATTTGCACAGGGGTGGCTGATTTTACAGCGGTTCTGACATAAGTGCAAAACAATAAATACCCACATGTGACCCCATTTTGGAAACTACACCCCTCACGGAATGTAACAAGGGGTACACTGAGCATTTACACCCCACAGGTGTCTGACAGATCTTTGAAACAGGGGTCTGTGAAAATGAAAAATAAAATTTTTAATTTGCACAGCCCACTGTTACAAAGATCCATCAAATGCCAGTGGGGTGTAAATTCTCCCTGCACCCATTATTACCTTCCGTGAGGGGTGTAGTTTTAAAAATGGGGTCACATGTGGGGGGGGTCCACTGTTCTGGCACCACGGGGGGGCTTTGGAAATGCACATGGCCAAATTCTCTCTCCAAAAGCTTAATGATGCTCCTTCTCTTCTGAGCATTGTAGTTCGCCCCCAGTGCACTTTATGTCCACTTATTGGGTATTTCCATACTCAGAAGAGATGGGGTTACAAATTTTGGGGGGTATTTTCTGCTATTATCCCTTGTAAAAAATGTAAAATTTGGGGGAAAACAAGCATTTTAGTGTAAAAAAAATAATTTTTTTTTTACATATGCAAAAGTCGTGAAACACCTGTGGGGTATTAAGGTTCACTTTACCCCTTGTTACATTCCCCAAGGGGTCTAGTTTCCAAAATGGTATGCCATGTGGGGTTTTTTTTCTGTCCTGGCACCATAGGTGCTTCCTAAATGCGGCATGCCCCCAGAGCAAAACTTGCTTCCAAAAAGCCAAATGTGACTCCTTCTCTTCTGAGACCTGTAGTGCGCCAGCAGAGCACTTCTCACCCCCATATGGGGTGTTTTCTGAATCGGGAGAAATTGGGCTTCAAATTTTGGGGGGTATTTTCTGCTATTACCTTTTTTAAAAATGTAAAATTTTTGCTAAACCAAGCATTTTTGGTAAAAAAAATTTTTTTTTTTTTACATATGCAAAAGTCGTGAAACACCTGTGGGGTATTAAGGTTCACTTTATCCCTTGTTACGTTCCTCAAGGAGTCTAGTTTCCAAAATGGTATGCCATGTCGTTTTTTTTTGCTGTCCTGGCACCATAGGGGCTTCCTAAATGCAACATGCCCCCAAAAAACCATTTCAGAAAAACGTACGTAAACGTACGTAAAAGCCAAATATGACTCCTTCTTTTCTGAGCATTGTAGTTCGCCCGTAATGCACTTCAGGTCAACTTATGGGGTATCTCCACACTCAGAAGAGATGGGGTTACAAATTTTGGGGGGTATTTTCTGCTATTAACCCTTGCAAAAATGTGAAATTTTGGGGGAAACACACATTTCAGAAAAACGTACTCTCCAAAATCCCCTTGTCGCTCCTTCGCTTCTGAGCCCTCTTCTGCGCCCGCCGAACAATTTACATAGACATATGAGGTATGTGCTTACTCGAGAGAAATTGGGCTACAAATTCAAGTATAAATTTTATCCTTTTGCCCCTTGTAAAAATTCAAAAATTGGGTTTACAAGAACATGCAAGTGTAAAAAATGAAGATTTTGAATTTTCTCCTTCACTTTGCTGCTTTTCCTGTGAAACACCTAAAGGGTTAAAACACTTACTGAATGTCATTTTGAATACTTTGGGGGGTGCAGTTTTTGTAATGGGGTCATTTATGGGGTATTTCTAATATGAAGACCCTTCAAATCCACTTCAAACCTGAACTGGTCCATGAAAAATAGTGAGTTTGAAAATTTTGAGAAAAATTGTAAAATTGCTGCTGAACTTTGAAGCCCTCTGGTGTATTCCAAAAGTAAAAACTTGTCAATTTTATGATGAAAATATAAAGTAGACATATTGTATATGTGAATCCCCAAAAAAAATATTTGGAATATCCATTTTCCTTACAAGCAGAGAGCTTCAAAGTTAGAAAAATGCAAAATTTTCAATTTTTTCATCAAATTTGGGGATTTTTCACCAAGAAAGGATGCAAGTTACCACAAAAATTTACCACTATGTTAAAGTAGAATATGTCACGAAAAAACAATCTCAGAATCAGATTGATAAGTAAAAGCATTTCCGAGTTATTAATGTTTAAAGTGACAGTGGTCAGATGTGCAAAAAAGGGCTGCGTTCTAGAGGTGAAAATGGGCTGTGTCCTTAAGGGGTTAAAAATACATATTATATACAGAGATATAAGCAATTAAAGCAATTAAAGAATGTCAATCAATTACAATGATGATAACTCACCTTTTTTGATGGTTTTTATTTTTGTCCATTTTAAATTTTTAAATTTTTTCTTGTTCGGGTCTATAATAAAATAAAAATAATTATATTAAAAAATGATTTAAACTTAGTATTCCAAAGCATTCCTGCACCCATCCAAAGTAAAGGGCATGCAAAAAAAATGCCAGCACATGGGTGAAATAAAACTATGGCCCACACGGTGAAGGATGATCATGCATATATCCATATCAAAAAAACATTCATACACCCATAGAAACTTTGGGAAAAAAAACACAAACAGCAAAGCAAATGTTAAATTAAACACCAAAAAAAAACCAAATAATTGCAGCCATCAATGTACCCACCTTATGGCTACATATATCTGCTGCGAGAGATTAGGGATTGTATTGAGAATCCAAGGATTGAGCTGGATTGAGCTGGATGGGTTTGCTGCCTCCTGCCGAGTTCACAAGGAAGGAGGGGGTGGGACAGGGGGTGTGAGCACTACATCCCATGTGACTTCAGGGTCGTGAAAGCTGTACTGAGCATGCTCAGTAAAAATAACGTCCGTTATTATAACGGGCATTAACGTGTGTATTTAGTAACGTACGTCGGCCATAGACTTCAATGATAAAAAATAACGCACATTAATTTACACGTTTCTTGTGGCGTGCGAAAAATTTGTGCTTGTCACGTTATTTCTCCCGTCACAACTAACGTACGTTAGTCATGGCGGGCTATAACGTGTGGCAAAGGGTAAATAAAAAAACCATTGACTTCAATGGAGTTGTTTAACATGTGTTAATAATTATGTTTCAGACGTACGGATATTAACGGGAGAAACTCATAGTGTGAAAGCAGCCTTATAGGTCCCTATGGGATAACAATGATCAGTATAAGAGATCAGTGTGTGCAGTGTTATAGTCTCCTATGGGATAACAATGATCAGTATAAGAGATCAGTGTGTGCAGTGTTATAGTCTCCTATGGGATAACAATGATCAGTATAAGAGATCAGTGTGTCCAGTGTTATAGTCTCCTATGGGATAACAAGGATCAGTATAAGAGATCAGTGTGTGCAGTGATTGTCACGATTCGGCTGGCTGGAGGTGGATCCTCTGTGCCAGAGAGGGATTGGCGTGGACCGTGTTGGTGGACCGGTTCTAAGTTGCTACTGGTATTCACCAGAGCCCGCCGCAAAGCGGGATGGTCTTGCAGCGGCGGTAGCAACCAGGTCGTATCCACCAGCAACGGCTCAACCTCTCTGACTGCTGAAGATAAGCGCGGTACAAGGGAGTAGACAGAAGCAAGGTCGGACGTAGCAGAAGGTCGGGGCAGGCAGCAAGGATCGTAGTCAGGGGCAACGGCAGGAGGTCTGGAACACAGGCTAGGAACACACAAGGAAACGCTTTCACTGGCACAATGGCAACAAGATCCGGCAAGGGAGTACAGGGGAAGTGAGGTAGAAGTAGGGAGTGCACAGGTGAACACACTAATTAAGCCTGCTGCGCCAATCAGTGGCGCAGTGGCCCTTTAAATTGCAGAGAACCGGCGCGCGCGCGCCCTAAGGAGCGGGGCCGCGCGCGCCGGGACAAGACCGACGGGGAGCGACTCAGGTACGGGCGTCGGAATGCGCATCGCGAGCGGGCGCCTCCCGCATCGCAAATCGCATCCCGGCTGAGAGAGACATTGCAGCGCACCCGGTCAGCAGGTCTGACCAGGGCGCTGCAAATGCGAGGAAGTTGCGAGCGCTCCGGGGAGGAGCGGGGACCCGGAGCGCTCGGCGTAACAGTACCCCCCCCCTTGGGTCTCCCCCTCTTCTTGGAGCCTGAGAACCTGAGAATAAGACATTTGTCTAGGATGTTGTCCTCAGGTTCCCAGGATCTCTCTTCTGGACCACAGCCTTCCCAATCCACCCAAAAAAAATTTTTTTCCTCTGACCGTCTTGGAGGCCAGAATCTCCTTCACGGAGAAGACGTCAGAAGAACCGGATACAGGAGTGGGAGAAACAAGTTTGGGAGAGAAGCGGTTAATAATGAGTGGTTTAAGGAGAGAGACATGGAAGGCATTTGGAATACGAAGAGAAGGAGGAAGGAGGAGTTTGTAAGAGACAGGGTTGATCTGGCACAAGACTTTGAAAGGACCAAGATAGCGTGGTCCCAGTTTGTAACTGGGGACACGAAAGCGGACATATTTAGCAGAGAGCCATACCTTGTCTCCGGGAGCAAAAATGGGGGGAGTTCTTCTTTTCTTATCGGCAAATCTTTTCATCCGGGATGAAGCCTGTAAAAGAGAATTTTGGGTCTCTTTCCATATGGTGGAGAGATCACGAGTCACTTCATCCACAGCGGGCAAACCAGAGGGCAAGGGAGTAGGGAGGGGGGGAAGAGGGTGACGGCCGTACACCACGAAAAATGGGGACTTAGCAGAAGATTCGGAGACTCTGAAGTTGTATGAGAATTCGGCCCATGGTAGAAGATCTGCCCAGTCATCCTGGCGGGAGGAAACAAAATGCCGTAAATAGTCACCCAGGACCTGATTAATTCTTTCTACTTGCCCATTGGATTGGGGATGATAAGAAGAAGAGAAGTTTAATTTAATCTTGAGCTGTTTACAGAGGGCCCTCCAGAATTTAGACACGAATTGGACGCCTCTATCCGAGACGATATGCGTGGGCAATCCATGAAGGCGAAAAATGTGTACAAAAAATTGCTTTGCCAACTGAGGCGCTGAAGGAAGACCAGGAAGAGGAATAAAATGTGCCATCTTGGAAAATCGATCAACGACCACCCAAACAACTGTGTTGCCACGGGATGAGGGCAAGTCTGTAATAAAGTCCATACCAATCTGTGACCAAGGCTGTTCGGGAACGGGCAGAGGATGAAGGAGGCCAGCAGGCTTCTGGCGAGGAGTCTTATCCCGGGCACAGACAGTACAGGCCCGCACAAAATCAACAACATCCGTCTCCAGAGTCGGCCACCAATAAAAACGAGAGATGAGTTGCAAGGATTTTTTGATGCCCGCATGGCCTGCGAGATGGGAGGAGTGTCCCCATTTGAGAATCCCGAGACGCTGGCGTGGAGAAACGAAGGTCTTCCCTGGAAGAGTTTGCCTGATGGAGGCTGGAGAAGTGGAGATCAGACAGTCCGGAGGAATGATGTGTTGCGGAGAGACCTCTACTTCCGAGGCATCAGAAGAACGAGAGAGGGCATCGGCCCTAATGTTCTTATCGGCAGGCCGAAAGTGAATTTCAAAATTAAATCGGGCAAAGAACAGAGACCACCTGGCCTGGCGAGGGTTCAGCCGTTGGGCAGACTGGAGATAGGAGAGATTCTTGTGATCAGTGTATATGATAATTGGAAATTTTGATCCCTCCAGCAGATGCCTCCATTCCTCAAGCGCCAATTTAATGGCCAGTAGTTCTCGATCCCCGATGGAGTAATTTCTCTCCGCTGGAGAGAAGGTCCTAGAAAAAAAAACACAAGTAACAGCATGCCCGGAAGAATTTTTCTGTAGAAGGACAGCTCCAGCTCCCACCGAGGAGGCATCAACCTCCAATAGGAAGGGTTTAGATGGGTCAGGTCTGGAGAGCACGGGAACAGAAGAAAAGGCAGACTTGAGCTGTTTAAATGCGTCTTCCGCTTGTGGAGACCAGGACTTAGGATTGGCATTTTTCTTGGTTAAAGCCACAATAGGAGCCACAATAGTGGAAAAGTGTGTAATAATTTGTCTGTAATAATTGGCAAACCCCAAAAAACGCTGGATAGCACGGAGTCCGGAGGGGCGTGGCCAATCTAAGACGGCAGAGAGTTTATCTGGGTCCATTTGTAGTCCCTGGCCAGAGACCAAGTATCCTAGGAAAGGAAGAGATTGACATTCAAATAGACATTTCTCCATTTTGGCATAAAGTTGATTGTCCCGAAGTCTCTGAAGAACCATGCGGACATGCTGGCGGTGTTCTTCTAAGTTGGCAGAAAAAATCAGAATATCGTCCAGATAAACCACAACACAGGAATATAGGAGATCACGAAAAATGTCATTAACAAAGTCTTGGAAGACGGCAGGGGCGTTGCACAGGCCAAAGGGCATGACCAGATACTCAAAGTGTCCATCTCTGGTGTTAAATGCCGTTTTCCATTCGTCCCCCTCCCTGATGCGGATGGGATTATAAGCACCTCTTAAGTCCAGTTTGGTAAAGATGTGGGCACCTTGTAGGCGATCAAAGAGTTCAGAGATAAGAGGTAAGGGGTAGCGTTTTTTTACCGTGATTTTATTAAGTCCGCGGTAATCAATGCAAGGACGTAGGGAGCCATCTTTTTTGGACACAAAAAAAAATCCAGCTCCGGCAGGAGAGGAGGATTTGCGGATAAAGCCCTTTTTTAAATTTTCCTGGATGTACTCTGACATGACAAGAGTCTCTGGAGCAGACAGAGGATAGATTCTGCCCCGGGGTGGAGTAGTGCCTGGGAGGAGGTCAATAGGACAGTCATAAGGCCTGTGAGGAGGTAAAGTCTCAGCTTGCTTCTTGCAAAAGACGTCAGCATAGTCCATATAAGCCTTAGGAAGACCGGATACAGGGGGAACCACAGGGTCACGGCAGGGAGTACTGGGAACCGGTTTAAGACAGTCCTTGAAACAAGAAGTACCACAGCTCTTGATTTCTCCTGTGGACCAATCAAGGGTTGGGGAATGGCGTTGAAGCCACGGTAATCCAAGAAGAATTTCAGAAGTGCAGTTGGAGAGGACCAAAAATTCAATTTTTTCGTGATGAGGTCCGATGCACATTAGGAGAGGTTCCGTGCGGTAACGCACGGTACAGTCCAATCTTTCATTGTTAACACAATTGATGTAGAGGGGTCTGGCGAGACTGGTCACCGGGATGTTGAACCTGTTGATGAGAGAGGCCAAAATAAAATTTCCTGCAGATCCGGAATCCAAGAAGGCCGTAGCAGAGAAGGAGAAGGTAGAAGAAGATATCCGCACAGGCACAGTAAGACGTGGAGAAGCAGAGTTGACATCAAGGACTGTCTCACCCTTGTGCGGAGTCAGCGTACGTCTTTCCAGGCGGGGAGGACGGATAGGACAATCCTTCAGGAAGTGTTCGGTACCGGCACAGTACAGGCACAGATTCTCCATGCGGTGTCGTGTCCTCTCTTGAGGTGTCAAGCGAGACCGGTCAACTTGCATAGCCTCCACGGCGGGAGGCACAGGAACGGATTGCAGAGGACCAGAGGAGAGAGGAGCCGGGGAGAGAAACCGCCTCATGCGAACAAAGTCCATATCCTGGCGGAGCTCCTGACGCCTTTCGGAAAAACGCATGTCAATGCGGGTGGCAAGATGAATAAGTTCATGCAGGTTAGCAGGAATTTCTCGTGCGGCCAGCACATCTTTAATGTTGCTGGATAGGCCTTTTTTAAAGGTCGCGCAGAGGGCCTCGTTATTCCAGGATAATTCGGAGGCAAGAGTACGGAATTGGATGGCGTACTCGCCAACAGAAGAATTACCCTGGACCAGGTTCAGCAGGGCAGTCTCAGCAGAAGAGGCTCGGGCAGGTTCCTCAAAGACACTTCGAATCTCCGTGAAGAAGGAGTGTACAGAGGCAGTGACGGGGTCATTGCGGTCCCAGAGCGGTGTGGCCCATGACAGGGCTTTCCCAGACAGAAGGCTGACTACGAAAGCCACCTTAGACCTTTCAGTATTAAACTGGTCCGACATCATCTCCAAGTGCAGGGAACATTGTGAAAGAAAGCCACGGCAAAACTTAGAGTCCCCATCAAATTTATCCGGCAAGGATAGTCGTAGACCAGAAGCGGCCACTCGCTGCGGAGGAGGTGCAGGAGCTGGCGGAGGAGATGATTGCTGAAGCTGTGGTAGTAGCTGCTGTAGCATCACGGTCAGTTGAGACAGCTGGTGGCCTTGTTGCGCTATCTGTTGCGACTGCTGGGCGACCACCGTGGTGAGGTCGGCGACAACTGGCAGTGGAACTTCAGCGGGATCCATGGCCGGATCTACTGTCACGATTCGGCTGGCTGGAGGTGGATCCTCTGTGCCAGAGAGGGATTGGCGTGGACCGTGTTGGTGGACCGGTTCTAAGTTGCTACTGGTATTCACCAGAGCCCGCCGCAAAGCGGGATGGTCTTGCAGCGGCGGTAGCAACCAGGTCGTATCCACCAGCAACGGCTCAACCTCTCTGACTGCTGAAGATAAGCGCGGTACAAGGGAGTAGACAAGAGCAAGGTCGGACGTAGCAGAAGGTCGGGGCAGGCAGCAAGGATCGTAGTCAGGGGCAACGGCAGGAGGTCTGGAACACAGGCTAGGAACACACAAGGGAACGCTTTCACTGGCACAATGGCAACAAGATCCGGCGAGGGAGTGCAGGGGAAGTGAGGTATACATAGGGAAGTGCACAGGTGATCAGACTAATTAAGCCTGCTGTGCCAATCAGTGGCGCAGTGGCCCTTTAAATTGCAGAGACCCGGCGCGCGCGCGCCCTAAGGAGCGGGGCCGCGCGCGTCGGGACAAGACCGACGGGGAGCGAGTCAGGTACGGGCGCCGGGATGCGCATCGCGAGCGGGCGCCTCCCGCATCGCGAATCGCATCCCGGCTGAGAGAGACATTGCAGCGCACCCGGTCAGCAGGTCTGACCGGGGCGCTGCAAATGCGAGGAAGTTGCGAGCGCTCCGGGGAGGAGCGGGGACGCGGAGCGCTCGGCGTAACAGTGATATAGTCTGCTATGGGATAACAATGATCAGTATAAGAGATCAGTGTGTGCAGTGTTATAGTCTCCTATGGGATAACAATGATCAGTATAAGAGATCAGTGTGTCCAGTGTTATAGTCTCCAATGGGATAATAATGATCAGTATAAGAGATCAGTGTGTGCAGTGTTATAGGATCCTATGGGATAATAATGATCAGTATAAGAGATCAGTGTGTGCAGTGTTATAGTCTCCTATGGGATAATAATGATCAGTATAAGAGATCAGTGTGTGCAGTGTTATAGGTCCCTATGGGATAACAATGATCAGTATAAGAGATCAGTGTGTGCAGTGTTATAGGTCCCTATGGGATAATAATGATCAGTATAAGAGATCAGTGCATGCAGTGTTGTAGGTCCCTATGGGATAATAATGATCAGTATAAGAGATCAGTGTGTGCAGTGTTATAGGTCCCTATGGGATAATAATGATCAGTATAAGAGATCAGTGTGTGCAGTGTTATAGTCTCCTATGGGATAATAATGATCAGTATAAGAGATCAGTGTGTGCAGTGTTGTAGGTCCCTATGGGATAACAATGATCAGTATAAGAGATCAGTGTGTGCAGTGTTATAGGTCCCCATGGGATAATAATTATCAGTATAAGAGATCAGTGTGTGCAGTGTTATAGTCTCCTATGGGATAATAATGATCAGTATAAAAGATCAGTGTGTGCAGTGTTATAGGTCCCTGTGGGATAATAATGATCAGTATAAGAGATCAGTGTGTGCAGTGTTATAGGTGCCTATGGGATAACAATGATCAGTATAAGAGATCAGTGTGTGCAGTGTTATCGGTCCCTATGTGATAATAATGATCAGTATAAGAGATCAGTGTGTGCAGTGTTATAGGTCCCTATGGGATAACAATGATCAGTATAAGAGATCAGTGTGTGCAGTGTTATAGGTCCCTATGGGATAATAATGATCAGTATAAGAGATCAGTGTGTGCAGTGTTATAGGTCCCTATGGGATAACAATGATCAGTATAAGAGATCAGTGTGTGCAGTGTTATAGTCTCCTATGGGATAACAATGATCAGTATAAGAGATCAGTGTGTGCAGTGTTATAGGTCCCTATGGGATAATAATGATCAGTATAAGAGATCAGTGTGTGCAGTGTTATAGTCTCCTATGGGATAATAATGATCAGTATAAGAGATCAGTGTGTGCAGTGTTATAGGTCCCTATGGGATAACAATGATCAGTATAAGAGATCAGTGTGTGCAGTGTTATAGGTCCCCATGGGATATTAATGATCAGTATAAGAGATCAGTGTGTGCAGTGTTATAGTCTCCTATGGGATAATAATGATCAGTATAAGAGATCAGTGTGTGCAGTGTTATAGGTCCCTATGGGATAATAATGATCAGTACAAGAGATCAGTGTGTGCAGTGTTATAGGTCCCTATGGGATAATAATGATCAGTATAAGAGATCAGTGTGTGCAGTGTTATCGGTCCCTATGGGATAATAATGATCAGTATAAGAGATCAGTGTGTGCAGTGTTATAGGTCCCTATGGGATAACAATGATCAGTATAAGAGATCAGTGTGTGCAGTGTTATAGGTCCCTATGGGATAATAATGATCAGTATAAGAGATCAGTGTGTGCAGTGTTATAGGTCCCTATGGGATAACAATGATCAGTATAAGAGATCAGTGTGTGCAGTGTTATAGTCTCCTATGGGATAACAATGATCAGTCTAAGAGATCAGCATGTGCAGTGTTATAGGTCCCTATGGGATAACAATGATCAGTATAAGAGATCAGTGTGTGCAGTGTTATAGGTCCCTATGGGATAATAATGATCAGTATAAGAGATCAGTGTGTGCAGTGTTATAGGTCCCTATGGGATAATAATGATCAGTATAAGAGATCAGTGTGTGCAGTGTTATAGTCTCCTATGGGATAACAATGATCAGTATAAGAGATCAGTGTGTGCAGTGTTATAGTCTCCTATGGGATAATAATGATCAGTATAAGAGATCAGTGTGTGCAGTGTTATAGTCTCCTATAGGATAATAATGATCAGTATAAGAGATCAGTGTGTGCAGTGTTATAGATCCCTATGGGATAATAATGATCAGTATAAGAGATCAGTGTGTGCAGTGTTATAGTCTCCGATGGGATAATAATGATCAGTATAAGAGATCAGTGTGTACAGTGTTATAGGTCCCTATGGGATAATAATGATCAGTTTAAGAGATCAGAGTGTGCAGTGTTATAGTCTCCTATGGGATAATAATGATCAGTATAAGAGATCAGTGTTTGCAGTGTTATAGTCTCCTATAGGATAATAATGATCAGTATAAGAGATCAGTGTGTGCAGTGTTATAGATCCCTATGGGATAATAATGATCAGTATAAGAGATCAGTGTGTGCAGTGTTATAGTCTCCTATGGGATAATAATGATCAGTATAAGAGATCAGTGTATGCAGTGTTATAGGTCCCTATGGGATAATAATGATCAGTATAAGAGATCAGTGTGTACAGTGTTATAGGTCCCTATGGGATAATAATGATCAGTATAATAGATCAGTGTGTGCAGTGTTATAGGTCCCTATGGGATAACAATGATCAGTATAAGAGAACAGTGTGTGCAGTGTTATAGGTACCTATGGGATAACAATGATCAGTATAAGAGATCAGTGTGTGCAGTGTTATAGGTCCCTATGGGATAACAATGATCAGTATAAGAGATCAGTGTGTGTAGTGTTAAAGGTCCCTATGGGATATAAATGATCAGTATAAGAGATCAGTGTGTGCAGTGTTATAGGTCCCTATGGGATAACAATGATCAGTATAAGAGATCAGTGTGTGCAGTGTTATAATCCATTATTGGATAACAATGATCAGTATAAGAGATCAGTGTGTGCAGTGTTATAGTTCCCTATGGGATAATAATGATCAGTATAAGAGATCAGTGTGTGCAGTGTTATAGTCTCCTATGGGATAATAATGATCAGTATAAGAGATCAGTGTGTGCAGTGTTATAGGTCCCTATGGGATAATAATGATCAGTATAATAGATCAGTGTGTGCAGTGTTATAGGTCCCTATGGGATAATAATGATCAGTATAAGAGATCAGTGTGTGCAGTGTTATAGGTTCCTATGGGATAACAATGATCAGTATAAGAGATCAGTGTGTGCAGTGTTATTGGTCCCTATGGGATAACAATGATCAGTATAAGAGATCAGTGTGTGCAGTGTTATAGGTCCCTATGGGATAATAATGGTCAGTATAAGAGATCAGTGTGTGCAGTGTTATAGGTCCCTATGGGATAACAATGATCAGTATAAGAGATCAGTGTGTGCAGTGTTATAGGTCCCTATGGGATAATAATGACTAGTATAAGAGATCAGTTTGTGCAGTGTTATAATCCCCTATTGGATAACAATGATCAGTATAAGAGATCAGTGTGTGCAGTGTTATAGGTCCCTATGGGATAATAACGATCAGTATAAGAGATCAGTGTGTGCAGTGTTATAGTCTCCTATGGGATAATAATGATCAGTATAAGAGATCAGTGTGTGCAGTGTTATAGGTCCCTATGGGATAATAATGATCAGTATAAGAGATCAGTGTGTGCAGTGTTATAGGTTCCTATGGAATAATAATGATCAGTATAAGAGATCAGTGTGTGCAGTGTTATAGGTCCCTATGGGATAACAATGATCAGTATAAGAGATCAATGTGTGCAGTGTTATAGGTCCCTATAGGATAATAATGATCAGTATAAGAGATCAGTGTGTGCAGTGTTATAGGTCCCTATGGGATAATAATGATCAGTATAAGAGATCAGTGTCAGCAGTGTTATAGGTCCCTATGGGATAATAATGATCAGTATAAGAGATCAGTGTGTGCAGTGTTATAGGTCCCTATGGGATAACAATGATCAGTATAAGAGATCAGTGTGTGCAGTGTTATACGTCCCTATGGGATAATAATGATCAGTATAAGAGATCAGTGTCAGCAGTGTTATAGGTCCCTATGGGATAATAATGATCAGTATAAGAGATCAGTGTGTGCAGTGTTATAGACTCCTATGGGATAATAATGATCAGTATAAGAGATCAGTGTGTGCAGTGTTATAGTCTCCTATGGGATAATAATGATCAGTATAAGAGATCAGTGTGTGCAGTGTTATAGGTCCCTATGGGATAATAACGATCAGTATAAGAGATCAGTGTGTGCAGTGTTATAGTCTCCTATGGGATAATAATGATCAGTATAAGAGATCAGTGTGTGCAGTGTTATAGGTCCCTATGGGATAATAATGATCAGTATAAGAGATCAGTGTCAGCAGTGTTATAGGTCCCTATGGGATAATAATGATCAGTATAAGAGATCAGTGTGTGCAGTGTTATAGACTCCTATGGGATAATAATGATCAGTATAAGAGATCAGTGTGTGCAGTGTTAAAATCCCCTATTGGATAACAATGATCAGTATAAGAGATCAGTGTGTGCAGTGTTATAGTCTCCTATGGGATAATAATGATCAGTATAAGAGATCAGTGTGTGCAGTGTTATAGACTCCTAAGGGATAATAATGATCACTATAAGAGATCAGTGTGTGCAGTGTTATAGGTCCCTATGGGATAATGATAAGTATAAGAGATCAGTGTGTACAGTGTTATAGTCTCCTATGGGATAATAATGATCAGTATAAGAGATCAGTGTGTGCAGTGTTATAGTCTCCTATGGGATAATGATCAGTATAAGAGATCAGTGTGTGCAGTGTTATAGGTCCCTATGGGGTAATAATGATCAGTATAAGACCTCAGTGTGTGCAGTGTTATAGGTCCCTATGGAATAATAATGATCAGTATAAGAGATCAGTGTGTGCAGTGTTATAGGTCCCTATGGGATAACAATGATCAGTATAAGAAATCAGTGTGTGCAGTGTTATAGGTCCCTATGGGATAACAATGATCAGTATAAGAGATCAGTGTGTGCAGTGTTATAGGTCCCTATGGGATAATAATGATCAGTATAAGAGATCAGTGTGTGCAGTGTTATAGTCTCTTATGGGATAATAATGATCAGTATAAGAGATCAGTGTGTGCAGTGTTATAGGTCCCTATGGGATAACAATGATCAGTATAAGAGATCAGTGTGTGCAGTGTTATAGGTCCCTATGGGATAACAATGATCAGTATAAGAGATCAGTGTGTGCAGTGTTATAGGTCCCTATGGGATAATAATGATCAGTATAAGAGATCAGTGTCAGCAGTGTTATAGGTTCCTATGGGATAATAATGATCAGTATAAGAGATCAGTGTGTGCAGTGTTATAGACTCCTATGGGATAATAATGATCAGTATAAGAGATCAGTGTGTGCAGTGTTATAAGTCCCTATGGGATAATAATGATCAGTATAAGAGATCAGTGTGTGCAGTGTTATAGACTCCTATGGGATAATAATGATCAGTATAAGAGATCAGTGTGTGCAGTGTTAAAATCCCCTATTGGATAACAATGATCAGTATAAGAGATCAGTGTGTGCAGTGTTATATTCTCCTATGGGATAATGATCAGTATAAGAGATCAGTGTGTGCAGTGTTATAGGTCCCTATGGGATAACAATGATCAGTATAAGAGATCAGTGTGTGCAGTGTTATAGGTCCCTATGGGATAACAATGATCAGTATAAGAGATCAGTGTGTGCAGTGTTATAGGTCCCTATGGGATAATAATGATCAGTATAAGAGATCAGTGTGTGCAGTGTTATAGTCTCCTATGGGATAATAATGATCAGTATAAGAGATCAGTGTGTGCAGTGTTATAGGTCCCTATGGGATAACAATGATCAGTATAAGAGATCAGTGTGTGCAGTGTTATACGTCCCTATGGGATAATAATGATCAGTATAAGAGATCAGTGTCAGCAGTGTTATAGGTCCCTATGGGATAATAATGATCAGTATAAGAGATCAGTGTGTGCAGTGTTATAGACTCCTATGGGATAATAATGATCAGTATAAGAGATCAGTGTGTGCAGTGTTATAGTCTCCTATGGGATAATAATGATCAGTATAAGAGATCAGTGTGTGCAGTGTTATAGGTCCCTATGGGATAATAACGATCAGTATAAGAGATCAGTGTGTGCAGTGTTATAGTCTCCTATGGGATAATAATGATCAGTATAAGAGATCAGTGTGTGCAGTGTTATAGGTCCCTATGGGATAATAATGATCAGTATAAGAGATCAGTGTAAGCAGTGTTATAGGTCCCTATGGGATAATAATGATCAGTATAAGAGATCAGTGTGTGCAGTGTTATAGACTCCTATGGGATAATAATGATCAGTATAAGAGATCAGTGTGTGCAGTGTTAAAATCCCCTATTGGATAACAATGATCAGTATAAGAGATCAGTGTGTGCAGTGTTATAGTCTCCTATGGGATAATAATGATCAGTATAAGAGATCAGTGTGTGCAGTGTTATAGACTCCTAAGGGATAATAATGATCAGTATAAGAGATCAGTGTGTGCAGTGTTATAGGTCCCTATGGGATAATATTGATCAGTATAAGAGATCAGTGTGTGCAGTGTTATAGGTCCCTATGGGATAATGATAAGTATAAGAGATCAGTGTGTACAGTGTTATAGTCTCCTATGGGATAATAATGATCAGTATAAGAGATCAGTGTGTGCAGTGTTATAGTCTCCTATGGGATAATGATCAGTATAAGAGATCAGTGTGTGCAGTGTTATAGGTCCCTATGGGGTAATAATGATCAGTATAAGACCTCAGTGTGTGCAGTGTTATAGGTCCCTATGGAATAATAATGATCAGTATAAGAGATCAGTGTGTGCAGTGTTATAGGTCCCTATGGGATAACAATGATCAGTATAAGAGATCAGTGTGTGCAGTGTTATAGGTCCCTATGGGATAACAATGATCAGTATAAGAGATCAGTGTGTGCAGTGTTATAGGTCCCTATGGGATAATAATGATCAGTATAAGAGATCAGTGTGTGCAGTGTTATAGTCTCTTATGGGATAATAATGATCAGTATAAGAGATCAGTGTGTGCAGTGTTATAGGTCCCTATGGGATAACAATGATCAGTATAAGAGATCAGTGTGTGCAGTGTTATAGGTCCCTATGGGATAACAATGATCAGTATAAGAGATCAGTGTGTGCAGTGTTATAGGTCCCTATGGGATAATAATGATCAGTATAAGAGATCAGTGTCAGCAGTGTTATAGGTTCCTATGGGATAATAATGATCAGTATAAGAGATCAGTGTGTGCAGTGTTATAGACTCCTATGGGATAATAATGATCAGTATAAGAGATCAGTGTGTGCAGTGTTATAAGTCCCTATGGGATAATAATGATCAGTATAAGAGATCAGTGTGTGCAGTGTTATAGACTCCTATGGGATAATAATGATCAGTATAAGAGATCAGTGTGTGCAGTGTTAAAATCCCCTATTGGATAACAATGATCAGTATAAGAGATCAGTGTGTGCAGTGTTATATTCTCCTATGGGATAATGATCAGTATAAGAGATCAGTGTGTGCAGTGTTATAGGTCCCTATGGGATAACAATGATCAGTATAAGAGATCAGTGTGTGCAGTGTTATAGGTCCCTATGGGATAACAATGATCAGTATAAGAGATCAGTGTGTGCAGTGTTATAGGTCCCTATGGGATAATAATGATCAGTATAAGAGATCAGTGTGTGCAGTGTTATAGTCTCCTATGGGATAATAATGATCAGTATAAGAGATCAGTGTGTGCAGTGTTATAGGTCCCTATGGGATAACAATGATCAGTATAAGAGATCAGTGTGTGCAGTGTTATAGGTCCCTATGGGATAACAATGATCAGTATAAGAGATCAGTGTGTGCAGTGGTATAGGTCCCTATGGGATAATAATGATCAGTATAAGAGATCAGTGTGTGCAATGTTATAGGTCCGTATGGGATAATAATGATCAGTATAAGAGAGCAGTGTGTGCAGTGTTATAGGTCCCTATGGGATAACAATGATCAGTATAAGAGATCAGTGTGTGTAGTGTTATAGGTCCCTATGGGATAATAATGATCAGTATAAGAGATCAGTGTGTGCAGTGTTATAGGTCCCTATGGGATAACAATGATCAGTATAAGAGATCAGTGTGTGCAGTGTTATAGGTCCCTATGGGATAACAATGATCAGTATAAGAGATCAGTGTGTGCAGTGTTATAGGTCCCTATGGGATAATAATGATCAGTATAAGAGATCAGTGTGTGCAATGTTATAGGTCCGTATGGGATAATAATGATCAGTATAAGAGAGCAGTGTGTGCAGTGTTATAGGTCCCTATGGGATAACAATGATCAGTATAAGAGATCAGTGTGTGCAGTGTTATAGGTCCCTATGGGATAACAATGATCAGTATAAGAGATCAGTGTGTGCAGTGTTATAGGTCCCTATGGGATAATAATGATCAGTATAAGAGATCAGTGTGTGCAGTGTTATAGGTCCCTATGGGATAATACTGATCAGTATAAGAGATCAGTGTGTGCAGTGTTATAGACTCCAATGGGATAATAATGATCAGTATAAGAGATCAGTGTGTGCAGTGTTATAGTCTCCTATGGGATAACATTGATCAGTATAAGAGATCAGTGTGTGCAGTGTTATAGGTCCATATGGGTTAACAATGATCAGTATAAGAGATCAGTGTGTGCAGTGTTATAGTCTCCTTTGGGATAATAATGATCAGTATAAGAGATCATTGTGTGCAGTGTTATATGTCCCTATGGGATAACAATGATCAGTATAAGAGATCAGTGTGTGCAGTGTTATATTCTCCTATGGGATAACAATGATCAGTATAAGAGATCAGTGTGTGCAGTGTTATAGTCTCCTATGGGATAATAATGATCAGTATAAGAGATCAGTGTGTGCAGTGTTATAGTCTCCTATGGGATAATAATGATCAGTATAAGAGATCATGAATAAAAAGCGATCAATAAATCCTATCAATGCAAAAATGGTACCGTTAAAAACTTCAGATCACGGCGCAAACAATGAGCCCTCATACCGCCCCATACACGGAAAAATAAAAAAGTTATAGGGGTCAGAAATGACAATTTTAAACCTATTAATTTTCCTGCATGTAGTTATGATTTTTTCCAGAAGTGCGACAAAATCACCTATATAAGTAGGAGATCATTGTAATCGTATGAACCTACAGAATAAAGATAAGGTGTCATATTTACCAAAACATGTACTACGTAGAAACGGAAGCCCCCAAAAGTTACAAAACTGCATTTTTTTTTTCAATTTTGTCTTACAATGATTTTTTTTCCGTTTCACCGTGGATTTTTGGGCACAATGACTGACGTCATTACAAAGTAGAATTGGTGGCGCAAAAAATAAGCCATAATATGGATTTTTAGGTGCAAAATTGAAAGAGTTATGATTTTTTAAAGGCAAGGAGCAAAAAACGAAAATGCAAAAACGGAAAAACCCCGGGACCTTAACCCCTTCCCGCTATTGGACGTATGCATACGTCCAAGCGATCTCCTGCTCTGCCGCCGGCGGGACTCAGCTGTCAATCACAGCCGGAGTCCCACCGCAGCTGCCAGGGCCGCGATCGCGCCGGTACCGGCAGCATTAACCCCATAGATGCCGTGATCAGCTCTGACGGCGGTGCCGCGATAAAATAAGGGGGATTGAGGGTGTCCAAGAGACCCTCGATCCCCATGAAGAGATAGGAGTGAGCTGGCAGGGGTGCCACCCAGTGGCGTACCAAGGGGGGGGGGGGCAGGGGGGGGGGGCGGCCCGTCCCGGGTTCCACTCTCAAGGGGGGTGCCAGGGGCGGATTGACCCACCGCCGCCGCCGCCGCCGCCGCTGAGGTCCGGGACACTCGTCCCAGATCCCCAGCAGACAGAGGTGCCTTCTCCTGTATGCGCTATACACGCACATACAGGAGAAGGCGTCCCCTCTGTGTGAGCCGCATCTGTAGCTACACAGAGGAGACGTGACCTCCGCCCCCACGCAGCACGCAGTACAGGCACCGGTGACGTCACTCATCTGCGCCTGTACTGTGGTGGGGAGAAGATGCGGCTCTGCAGCTGAGGAGATCGCTGCGTGGGACATCAGGTGAGCATCCTTTTTTATTTTTATTTTTTGCTCTACATTTACCTATGGGGAAGGGGGGAGAGGGAGAGGGGGAGTGTTACTCTACATATACCTAGGGGGAGGGGGGGGGATTACTCTATATATACCCATGGGGAAGGGGGGGAGAGGGAGGGCTGCTCTGCATTTACCTATAGGGAAGGGGGGAGAGAGGGGGTGGGTGCTCTGCATTTACCTATAGGGAAGGGGGAGAGAGGGGGAGGTGTTCTGCATTTACCTATAGGGAAGGGGAGGAGAGAGGGGGGTGCTCTGCATTTACCTATAGGGAAGGGGAGGAGAGGGGGGGTGCTCTGCATTTACCCATGGGGAAGGGGAGGAGAGGGGGGATGCTCTGCATTTACCTATAGGGAAGGGGGGAGAGGGGGGGTGCTCTGCATTTACCTATAGGGAAGGGGGGAGAGGGGGGTGCTCTGCGTTTACCTACAGGGAAGGGGGGGGAGAGAGGGGGTGCTCTGCATTTACCTATAGGGAAGGGGGGGGAGAGGGAGGGGTGGGTGCTCTGCATTTACCTATAGGGAGGGGGAGAGGGGGGTGCTCTGCATTTACCTATAGGGAAGGGGGAGAGAGGGGGGGTGCTCTGCATTTACCTATAGGGAAGGGGGGAGAGAGGGGGGTGCTCTGCATTTACCTATAGGGAAGGGGGGGAGAGGGAGGGGTGGGTGCTCTGCATTTACCTATAGGGAAGGAGGGGAGAGGGAGGGGTGGGTGCTCTGCATTTACCTATAGGGAAGGGGGGGGAGAGGGGGTTCTCTGCATTTACCTATAGGGAAGGGGGGGAGAGGGAGGTGGTGGGGGTGCTCTGCATTTACCTATAGGGAAGGGGAGGAGAGGGGGGGTGCTCTGAATTTACCTATAGCGAAGGGGGGGAGAGGGGGTGCTCTGCATTTACCTATAGGGAAGGGGGGAGAGGGGGGTGCTCTGCATTTACCTATAGGGAAGGGGGGAGAGGGGGGTGCTCTGCGTTTACCTACAGGGAACGGGGGGAGAGGGGGGTGCTCTGCATTTACCTATAGGGAAGGGGGAGAGAGGGGGGGTGCTCTGCATTTACCTAAAGGGAAGGGGGGAGAGAGGGGGGTGCTCTGCATTTACCTATAGGGAAGGGGGGGAGAGGGAGGGGTGGGTGCTCTGCATTTACCTATAGGGAAGGAGGGGAGAGGGAGGGGTGGGTGCTCTGCATTTACCTATAGGGAAGGGGGGGAGAGGGGGTTCTCTGCATTTACCTATAGGGAAGGGGGGGAGAGGGAGGTGGTGGGGGTGCTCTGCATTTACCTATAGGGAAGGGGAGGAGAGGGGGGGTGCTCTGAATTTACCTATAGCGAAGGGGGGGAGAGGGGGTGCTCTGCATTTACCTATAGGGAAGGGGGGAGAGGGGGGTGCTCTGCATTTACCTATAGGGAAGGGGGGAGAGGGGGGTGCTCTGCGTTTACCTACAGGGAACGGGGGGAGAGGGGGGTGCTCTGCATTTACCTATAGGGAAGGGGGGGAGGGAGGGGGGGGGTGCTCTGCATTTACCTATAGGGAAGGGGGGGAGAGGGGGGGTGCTCTGCATTTACCTATAGGGAAGGGGGAGAGAGGGGGGGTGCTCTGCATTTACCTATAGGGAAGGGGGGGGGAGAGAGGGGGGTGCTCTGCATTTACCTATAGGGAAGGGGGGAGAGGGGGTTCTCTGCATTTACCTATAGGGAAGGGGGGGAGAGGGAGGTGCTCTGCATTTACCTATAGGGAAGGGGGGGAGAGGGGGGTGCTCTGCGTTTACCTATAGGGAACGGGGGGAGAGGGGGGGTGCTCTGCATTTACCTATAGGGAAGGGGGGGAGGGAGGGGGGGTGCTCTGCATTTACCTATAGGGAAGGGGGGAGAGGGAGGGGTGGGTGCTCTGCATTTACCTATAGGGAAGGGGGGAGAGGGGGTTCTCTGCATTTACCTATAGGGAAGGGGGGGAGAGGGAGGTGCTCTGCATTTACCTATAGGGAAGGGGGGAGAGGGAGGGGTGCTCTGCATTTACCTATAGGGAAGGGGGGAGGGAGGGGGGGTGCTCTGCATTTACCTATAGGGAAGGGGGGTGAGGGGGGGTGCTCTGCATTTACCTATAGGGAAGGGGGAGAGAGGGGGGTGCTCTGCATTTACCTATAGGGAAGGGGGGGGAGGGGGGTGCTCTGCATTTACCTATAGGGAAGGGGGGGAGAGGGAGGGGGGGTGCTCTGCATTTACCTATAGGGAAGGGGGGGAGAGGGAGGGGTGGGTGCTCTGCATTTACCTATAGGGAAGGGGGGGAGAGGGAGGGGTGGGTGCTCTGCATTTACCTATAGGGAAGGGGGGGGGAGAGGGAGGTGGTGGGGGTGCTCTGCATTTACCTATAGGGAAGGGGAGGAGAGGGGGGGTGCTCTGAATTTACCTATAGCGAAGGGGGGGGAGAGGGGGTGCTCTGCATTTACCTATAGGGAAGGGGGGAGAGGGGGGTGCTCTGCATTTACCTATAGGGAAGGGGGGAGAGGGGGGTGCTCTGCGTTTACCTACAGGGAACGGGGGGAGAGGGGGGGTGCTCTGCATTTACCTATAGGGAAGGGGGGGAGGGAGGGGGAGTGCTCTGCATTTACCTATAGGGAAGGGGGGGAGAGGGGGGGTGCTCTGCATTTACCTATAGGGAAGGGGGAGAGAGAGGGGGGTGCTCTGCATTTACCTATAGGGAAGGGGGGGGAGAGAGGGGGGGTGCTCTGCATTTACCTATAGGGAAGGGGGGGAGAGGGAGGGGGGGTGCTCTGCATTTACCTATAGGGAAGGGGGGAGAGGGAGGGGTGGGTGCTCTGCATTTACCTATAGGGAAGGGGGGAGAGGGGGTTCTCTGCATTTACCTATAGGGAAGGGGGGAGAGGGAGGTGCTCTGCATTTACCTATAGGGAAGGGGGGAGAGGGGGGTGCTCTGCGTTTACCTACAGGGAACGGGGGGAGAGGGGGGGGTGCTCTGCATTTACCTATAGGGAAGGGGGGGGAGGGAGGGGGGGTGCTCTGCAATTACCTATAGGGAAGGGGGGAGAGGGGGGTGCTCTGCATTTACCTATAGGGAAGGGGGAGAGAGGGGGGGTGCTCTGCATTTACCTATAGGGAAGGGGGGGAGAGAGGGGGGTGCTCTGCATTTACCTATAGGGAAGGGGGGGAGAGGGAGGGGGGGGTGCTCTGCATTTACCTATAGGGAAGGGGGGGAGAGGGAGGGGTGGGTGCTCTGCATTTACCTATAGGGAAGGGGGGGAGAGGGAGGGGTGGGTGCTCTGCATTTACCTATAGGGAAGGGTGGGAGAGGGAGGGGTGGGTGCTCTGCATTTACCTATAGGGAAGGGGGGGAGAGGGAGGGGTGGGTGCTCTGCATTTACCTATAGGGAAGGGGGGAGGAGAGGGGGTTCTCTGCATTTACCTATAGGGAAGGGGGGAGAGGGAGGTGGTGGGGGTGCTCTGCATTTACCTATAGGGAAGGGGAGGAGAGGGGGGTGCTCTGAATTTACCTATAGCGAAGGGGGGGAGAGGGGGGTGCTCTGCATTTACCTATAGGGAAGGGGGGAGAGGGGGGTGCTCTGCATTTACCTATAGGGAAGGGGGGAGAGGGGGGTGCTCTGCGTTTACCTACAAGGAACAGGGGGAGAGGGGGGTGCTCTGCATTTACCTATAGGGAAGGGGGGGAGGGAGGGGGGGTGCTCTGCATTTACCTATAGGGAAGGGGGGGTAGAGGGGGGGTGCTCTGCATTTACCTATAGGGAAGGGGGAGAGAGGGGGGGGGGTGCTCTGCATTTACCTATAGGGAAGGGGGGGGAGAGAGGGGGTGCTCTGCATTTACCTATAGGGAAGGGGGGGAGAGGGAGGGGGGGTGCTCTGCATTTACCTATAGGGAAGGGGGGAGAGGGAGGGGTGGGTGCTCTGTATTTACCTATAGGGAAGGGGGGGAGAGGGGGGTTCTCTGCATTTACCTATAGGGAAGGGGGGGAGAGGGGAGGGTGCTCTGCATTTACCTATAGGGAAGGGGGGAGAGGGGGGTGCTCTGCGTTTACCTACAGGGAACGGGGGGAGAGGGGGGGTGCTCTGCATTTACCTATAGGGAAGGGGGGGGAGGGAGGGGGGGGTGCTCTGCATTTACCTATAGGGAAGGGGGGGAGAGGGGGGGTGCTCTGCATTTACCTATAGGGAAGGGGGAGAGAGTGGGGGGTGCTCTGCATTTACCTATAGGGAAGGGGGGGAGAGAGGGGGGTGCTCTGCATTTACCTATAGGGAAGGGGGGGAGAGAGGGTGGGGGGTGCTCTGCATTTACCTATAGGGAAGGGGGGGAGAGGGAGGGGTGGGTGCTCTGCATTTACCTATAGGGAAGGGGGGGAGAGGGGGTTCTCTGCATTTACCTATAGGGAAGGGGGGAGAGGGAGGGGGTGGGTGCTCTGCATTTACCTATAGGGAAGGGGGGAGGAGAGGGGGGGTGCTCTGCATTTACCTATAGGGGAGAGGGGGAGAGGGGGGATGCTTTGCATATACCTATAGGGGAAGGGGGGGAGGGTGGTACTCTGCATTTACCTATAGGGAAGGGGGGAGAGGGGGGGGTTGCTCTGCATTTACCTATAGGGAAGGGGGGGAGAGGGGGGGTGCTCTGCATTTACCTATAGGGAAGGGGGGGAGAGGGGGGTGCTCTGCATTTACCTATAGGGAAGGGAGGGAGGGGGGTGCTCTGCATATACCTCTAGGGAAGGGGGAGAGGGGGGTGCTCTGCATATACCTAGGGCTGGGCGGTATGACCATATATGTGTATCACGTGACCCGCCAGCGCTGTTCTGACTCCCCCCCCCGCCCCTATCATGTGACCCGCGTGTGGTGTTCGGCTTCCCCCCCCCCCCCCAAAATCATGTGACCCGCCAGCACTGTTCTGCTCCCCCCAATTAATGATCAGCCCAGCTGGGTGCTACTCACATATGTCAAGCACTGCCCTCCTCCTCTTTGTTGGGGGCCGCCAGCGATGGAACTCACTGTACGCCAGTGGTCTCCAATCTGCGGACCTCCAGTTGTTGCAAAACTACAACTCCCAGCATGCCCGCACAGCCGTTGGCTGTCCGGGCATGCTGGGAGTTGTAGTTTTGCAACAGCTGGAGGTCCGCAGGTTTGAGACCACTGGCGTACACTGTATACGGCTTCATACATGACAGTGGGCTCAGCCTATCACTGGCAGGGGCATCGCTCTGGCCGGTGATAGGCTGACGGCTGTCCGGCGTTCCCATCCCCAGCGACGTGGGTGAGTTAAAAGTTTATTTTCTGTATCTTTTGCAGCCCGGGCATAGGTATACAGCGTACAGCAGTGGTCTCAAACCTGCAGATCTCCAGCTGTTGGCTGTCCAGGAATGCTGGGAGTTGTAGTTTTGCAACAACTGGAGGTCCGCAGGGTGGAGACCACTGGCGTACAGAGAGTTCCATCGCTGGCTGTCCGGGCATGCTGGGAGTTGTAGTTTTGCAGCATCTGGAGGTCTGCAGGTTGGAGACCACTGGCGTACAGATAGAGTTCCAGCGCCCGGCGGCCCCAAACAAAGAGGAGGAGGGTAGTGCTTGACATATGTGAGTAGTACCCCGCTGGGCTGATCATTAATTGGGGGGAGCAGAACAGTGCTGGCGGGTAACATAGGATTAGTTCCCCGATGTGGGGACAGCGGTGTGCTAGGCTGATAATACATTCCCGAGGGGGAGGGGCCCCAACCGGTATTGCGGTATGGGGGCAAATCCATATTGTGCAGCCCAAAAAATTTGGTATTTGGTATGAACCGGTATACCGCCCAGCCCTAGATATACCTATGGGAAAGAGAGGGGGGTGTAACTCTGCATATACCTATGGGGAAGAGGGGGGGGGGGTTTAGCTCTGCATATACCTATGGGAAAGAGGGGGGGTGTAAATCTGCATATACCTATGGGAAAGGGGGGGGTGTAGCGTAGCTCTGCATATACCTATGGGAAAGAGAGGGGGGTGTAACTCTGCATATACCTATGGGAAAGAGGGGGGGTGTAACTCTGCATATACCTATGGGAAAGGGGGGGTGTAGCGTAGCTCTGCATATACCTATGGGAAAGAGAGGGGGTGTAACTCTGCATATACCTATGGGAAAGAGGGGGGGGGGTGTAACTCTGCATATACCTATGGGAAAGAGGGAGTTGCCTGGCTACCTACCTACCTGCCCTTTTACTCTGCAGGACACCAAGGAGGGCATTATTACAGTTTGTGGGCCTATAGATGGGAAGATTGTGTAGAGGAGGCCACTGAATATATGCAGAGTCTGACATGTTTTTTCCTGCAGATGTTAAGAGATCCACATGGCGGTCTGATCCAGACGGAGAAGAAAAGGAAAGAGGACGCCGCTGATCAGAAAAGATGTAATTGTGAGTCCCAAAATGTAACTGCAATCACTTATATGGTGTACAGATCCTGTGTACAGCTGATATCTACCGCCATATGGTCCTGTATATAATCACTTAGATGGTATACACATCCTGTGTACAGCTGATATCTATCGCCATATGGTCCTTGTTACGCCGAGCGCTCCGGGTCCCCGCTCCTCCCCGGAGCGCTCGCCACATCCTCGCTACTGCAGCGCCCCCGGTCAGATCCACTGACCGGGTGCGCTGCGATACCGCCTCCAGCCGGGATGCGATTCGCGATGCGGGTGGCGCCCGCTCGCGATGCGCACCCCGGCTCCCGTACCTGACTCGCTCTCCGTCGGTCCTGTCCCGGCGCGCGCGGCCCCGCTCCCTAGGGCGCGCGCGCGCCGGGTCTCTGCGATTTAAAGGGCCACTGCGCCGCTGATTGGCGCAGTTGGTCTAATTAGTGTGTTCACCTGTGCACTCCCTATGTATACCTCACTTCCCCTGCACTCCCTCGCCGGATCTTGTTGCCATTGTGCCAGTGAAAGCGTTCCCTTGTGTGTTCCTAGCCTTGTTCCAGACCTCCTGCCGTTGCCCCTGACTACGATCCTTGTTGCCTGCCCCGACCTTCTGCTACGTCCGACCTTGCTCTTGTCTACTCCCTTGTACCGCGCCTATCTTCAGCAGTCAGAGAGGTTGAGCAGTTGCTAGTGGATACGACCTGGTTGCTACCGCCGCTGCAAGACCATCCCGCTTTGCGGCGGGCTCTGGTGAAAACCAGTAGTGACTTAGAACCGGTCCACCAACACGGTCCACTAGCACGGTCCACGCCAATCCCTCTCTGGCACAGAGGATCCACCTCCTGCCAGCCGAATCGTGACAGTAGATCCGGCCATGGATCCCGCTGAAGTTCCACTGCCAGTTGTCGCCGACCTCACCACGGTGGTCGCCCAGCAGTCGCAACAGATAGCGCAACAAGGCCACCAGCTGTCTCAACTGACCGTGATGCTACAGCAGCTACTACCACAGCTTCAGCAATCATCTCCTCCGCCAGCTCCTGCACCTCCTCCGCAGCGAGTGGCCGCTTCCGGCCTACGACTTTCCTTGCCGGATAAATTTGATGGGGACTCTAAGTTTTGCCATGGCTTTCTTTCACAATGTTCCCTGCACTTGGAGATGATGTCGGACCAGTTTCCTACTGAAAGGTCTAAGGTGGCTTTCGTAGTCAGCCTTCTGTCTGGGAAAGCTCTGTCATGGGCCACACCGCTCTGGGACCGCAATGACCCCGTCACTGCCTCTGTACACTCCTTCTTCTCGGAAATTCGAAGTGTCTTTGAGGAACCTGCCCGAGCCTCTTCTGCTGAGACTGCCCTGCTGAACCTGGTCCAGGGTAATTCTTCCGTTGGCGAGTACGCCATCCAATTCCGTATTCTTGCTTCCGAATTATCCTGGAATAATGAGGCCCTCTGCGCGACCTTTAAAAAAGGCCTATCCAGCAACATTAAAGATGTTCTGGCCGCACGAGAAATTCCTGCTAACCTACATGAACTCATTCATCTTGCCACTCGCATTGACATGCGTTTTTCCGAAAGGCGTCAGGAGCTCCGCCAGGATATGGACTTTGTTCGCACGAGGCGTTTTTTCTCCCCGGCTCCTCTCTCCTCTGGTCCTCTGCAATCCGTTCCTGTGCCTCCCGCCGTGGAGGCTATGCAAGTTGACCGGTCTCGCCTGACACCTCAAGAGAGGACACGACGCCGCATGGAGAATCTCTGCCTGTACTGTGCCGGTACCGAACACTTCCTGAAGGATTGTCCTATCCGTCCTCCCCGCCTGGAAAGACGTACGCTGACTCCGCACAAAGGTGAGACAGTTCTTGATGTCAACTCTGCTTACTGTGCCTGTGCGGATATCTGCCTCTACCTTCTCCTTCTCTACTAAGGCCTTCTTGGATTCCGGATCTGCAGGAAATTTTATTTTGGCCTCTCTCATCAACAGGTTGAACATCCCGGTGACCAGTCTCGCCAGACCCCTCTACATCAATT
Source organism: Hyla sarda (assembly GCF_029499605.1). Taxonomy (NCBI): domain Eukaryota; kingdom Metazoa; phylum Chordata; class Amphibia; order Anura; family Hylidae; genus Hyla; species Hyla sarda. The sequence goes on from NW_026609310.1 coordinate 162,902, forward strand.
GTGTTAACAATGAAAGATTGGACTGTGCCGTGTGTTACCGCACGGAACCCCTCCTAATGTGCATCGGACCTCATCACGAAAAAATTTAGTTTTTGGTCCTCTCCAACTGCACTTCTGAAATTCTCCTTGGACTACCGTGGCTTCAACACCATTCCCCAACCCTTGATTGGTCCACAGGAGAGATCAAGAGCTGGGGTACTTCTTGTTTCAAGGACTGTCTTAAACCGGTTCCCAGTACTCCCTGCCGTGACCCTGTGGTTCCTCCTGTAACCGGTCTCCCTAAGGCTTATATGGACTATGCTGACGTATTTTGCAAAAAGCAAGCTGAGACTTTACCCCCTCACAGGCCTTTTGACTGTCCTATTGACCTCCTCCCGGGCACTACTCCACCCCGGGGCAGAATTTACCCTCTGTCCGCCCCAGAGACTCTTGCTATGTCTGAATACATCCAGGAAAATTTAAAAAAGGGGTTTATCCGCAAATCCTCCTCTCCTGCTGGAGCTGGATTTTTCTTTGTGTCCAAAAAAGATGGCTCCCTACGTCCTTGCATTGATTACCGCGGACTTAATAAAATCACGGTAAAGAAACGCTACCCCCTACCTCTTATCTCTGAACTCTTTGATCGCCTTCAAGGTGCCCACATCTTTACCAAACTGGACTTAAGAGGTGCATATAATCTCATCCGCATCAGGGAGGGGGACGAATGGAAGACTGCATTTAACACCAGAGATGGACACTTTGAGTATCTGGTCATGCCCTTTGGCCTGTGCAACGCCCCTGCCGTCTTCCAAGACTTTGTTAATGAAATTTTTCGTGATCTCTTATATTCCTGTGTTGTTGTGTATCTGGACGATATTCTGATTTTTTCTGCCAACTTAGAAGAACATCGCCAGCATGTCCGCATGGTTCTTCAGAGACTTCGAGACAATCAACTTTATGCCAAAATGGAGAAATGTCTGTTTGAATGCCAATCTCTTCCTTTCCTAGGATACTTGGTCTCTGGCCAGGGACTACAAATGGACCCAGATAAACTCTCTGCCGTCTTAGATTGGCCACGCCCCTCCGGACTCCGTGCTATCCAACGTTTTTTGGGGTTCGCCAATTATTACAGACAATTTATTCCACATTTTTCCACTATTGTGGCTCCTATCGTGGCTTTAACCAAAAAGAATGCCAATCCTAAGTCCTGGTCTCCTCAAGCGGAAGACGCCTTTAAACGGCTCAAGTCTGCCTTTTCTTCGGCTCCCGTGCTCTCCAGACCTGACCCATCTAAACCCTTCCTATTGGAGGTTGATGCCTCCTCAGTGGGAGCTGGAGCGGTCATTCTACAAAAAAATTCTTCCGGGCATGCTGTTACTTGTGTTTTTTTTTCTAGGACCTTCTCTCCGGCGGAGAGGAACTACTCCATCGGGGATCGAGAACTACTGGCCATTAAATTGGCACTTAAGGAATGGAGGCATCTGCTGGAGGGATCAAAATTTCCAGTTATCATTTTCACCGATCACAAGAATCTCTCCTATCTCCAGTCTGCCCAACGGCTGAATCCTCGCCAGGCCAGGTGGTCGTTGTTCTTTGCCCGTTTTAACTTTGAAATTCATTTTCGCCCTGCCGACAAGAACATTAGGGCCGATGCTCTCTCTCGTTCCTCGGATGCCTCGGAAGTAGAGGTCTCTCCGCAACACATCATTCCTCCTGACTGTCTGATCTCCTCTTCTCCAGCCTCCATCAGGCAAACTCCTCCAGGGAAGACCTTTGTTTCTCCACGCCAGCGTCTCGGGATTCTCAAATGGGGTCACTCCTCCCACCTCGCAGGCCATGCGGGCATCAAAAAGTCCTTGCAACTCATCTCTCGTTTCTATTGGTGGCCGACTCTGGAAACAGATGTTGTTGATTTTGTGCGGGCCTGTACTGTCTGTGCCCGGGATAAGACTCCTCGCCAGAAGCCTGCTGGTCTCCTTCACCCTCTGCCTGTCCCCGAACAGCCTTGGTCTCTGATTGGTATGGACTTTATTACAGACCTACCCCCATCCCGTGGCAACACTGTTGTTTAGGTGGTCGTTGATCGATTTTCCAAGATGGCACATTTTATTCCTCTTCCTGGTCTTCCTTCAGCGCCTCACTTGGCAAAACAATTTTTTGTACACATTTTTCGTCTTCACGGGTTGCCCACGCAGATTGTCTCGGATAGAGGCGTCCAATTCGTGTCAAAATTCTGGAGAGCTCTCTGTAAACAACTCAAGATTAAATTAAACTTCTCTTCTGCTTATCATCCTCAATCCAATGGGCAAGTAGAAAGAATTAACCAGGTCCTGGGTGACTATTTACGGCATTTTGTTTCCTCCCGCCAGGATGACTGGGCAGATCTTCTACCTTGGGCCGAATTCTCGTACAACTTTAGAGTCTCTGAATCTTCTGCTAAATCCCCATTTTTCGTGGTGTACGGCCGTCACCCTCTTCCCCCCCTCCCTATTCCCTTGTCCTCTGGTTTGCCCGCTGTAGATTAAGTGACTCGTGATCTTTCCACCATATGGAAAGAGACCCAAAATTCTCTTTTACAGGCTTCATCTCGCATGAAAAAGTTTGCCGATAAGAAAAGAAGAGCTCCCCCCATTTTTGCTCCCGGAGACAAGGTATGGCTCTCCGCTAAATATGTCCGCTTTCGTGTCCCCAGTTACAAACTGGGACCACGCTATCTTGGTCCTTTCAAAGTCTTGTGCCAGATTAACCCTGTCTCTTACAAACTTCTTCTTCCTCCTTCTCTTCGTATTCCCAATGCCTTTCATGTCTCTCTCCTTAAACCACTCATCATCAACCGTTTCTCTCCCAAACTTGTTTCCCCCACTCCTGTTTCCGGTTCTTCTGACATCTTCTCAGTTAAGGAGATACTGGCCTCCAAGACGGTCAGAGGGAAAAAAAATTTTTTAGTCGATTGGGAGGGCTGTGGTCCTGAAGAGAGATCCTGGGAACCTGAGGACAACATCCTTGACAAAAGTCTGGTCCTCAGGTTCTCAGGCCCCAAGAAGAGGGGGAGACCCAAGGGGGGGGGTACTGTTACGCCGAGCGCTCCGGGTCCCCGCTCCTCCCCGGAGCGCTCGCCACATCCTCGCTACTGCAGCGCCCCGGTCAGATCCACTGACCGGGTGCGCTGCGATACCGCCTCCAGCCGGGATGCGATTCGCGATGCGGGTGGCGCCCGCTCGCGATGCGCACCCCGGCTCCCGTACCTGACTCGCTCTCCGTCGGTCCTGTCCCGGCGCGCGCGGCCCCGCTCCCTAGGGCGCGCGCGCCGGGTCTCTGCGATTTAAAGGGCCACTGCGCCGCTGATTGGCGCAGTTGGTCTAATTAGTGTGTTCACCTGTGCACTCCCTATGTATACCTCACTTCCCCTGCACTCCCTCGCCGGATCTTGTTGCCATTGTGCCAGTGAAAGCGTTCCCTTGTGTGTTCCTAGCCTGTGTTCCAGACCTCCTGCCGTTGCCCCTGACTACGATCCTTGCTGCCTGCCCTGACCTTCTGCTACGTCCGACCTTGCTCTTGTCTACTCCCTTGTACCGCGCCTATCTTCAGCAGTCAGAGAGGTTGAGCCGTTGCTAGTGGATACGACCTGGTTACTACCGCCGCTGCAAGACCATCCCGCTTTGCGGCGGGCTCTGGTGAAAACCAGTAGTAACTTAGAACCGGTCCACTAGCACGGTCCACGCCAATCCCTCTCTGGCACAGAGGATCCACCTCCTGCCAGCCGAATCGTGACAGTCCTGTATATAATCACTTATATTATATACAGATTCTTTATAGTATACTGCTTTGTGTATAGTGGTTTTCTCAGTACAGTATGGCGGTATTATCCAGTTATTGTGTGGTGGTATATATTTACTCCTTGTATACCAGTATTATTAGTCATGGAAATTTACCTACATTAAAGTGTTTCTTACATATATACATTTTAGTTTATTGTGTGTGGGATTTGGGTGGAATAGGAGCGTGGCAGAAGGTTGTTGACGAGCTGCAGAGCCTAGCAGGGGCCCTTGCTTTTTTTTTGGTCCGGGGGCCCCGAGTGTTGTCAGTCCTGGGGGGAGGGGAGTGAGGGGGTGTAATTAAGGGGGGGTGCATGTGTGTGTGTGTGGGGGGGGGGTGCCAAACAAAGGGTCCGCCCCGGGTGCAAAATGCTCTAGGTACGCCCCTGGTGCCACCCCATCCTGTCCCTGCTATTGATCGGCGGAGCGAACCGACCAATAGCAGACTGGGGGCGGGGGGGTTAAAGTTCGGTTCCCCCCACTATGCCCACCTATCGGTGTCCGGGCACAGCGGGGGGTAGCGGCGGCGGCGGTCACTTACCCGGCGGCGGTGATCATGGCGGTGGCGTGTCCAGGAGTCTGTTGCCTAGCAACATCTGCAGGGCGACAGTTTGGAGAGTGGTCTCTAAACTGTGGCCCTCCAGATGTTGCAAAACTACAACTCCCACCATGCCTTGACAGCTGTTTGCTGTCTTAGCATGCTGAGATTTGTAGTTTTGCAACATCTGGAGGGCTACAGTTTAGAGACCACTGTCAGTGATCTCCAGCCTGAACCCCTCTAAATCTTGCAAAACTACAACTCCCAGCATTCAGGAACAGCAAAAGGCTGTCTAGGCATGCTGGGAGTTGTACTTGCGTGCCTATAGCTGTTGCATAACTACATCTCCCAGTATTCCCTTTGGCAATCAGTACATGCTGAGAGTTGTAGTTTTGCAACAGCTGGAGGCACACTGGCTAGGAAATACCGAGTTAGATAATAGGTTCTATTACCTAACTCAATATTTTCCAACCAGTGTGCCTCCAGCTGTTGCAAAACTACAACTCCCAGCATGCCCGTTCTGTCAGTGCATGCTGGGAGTTGTAGTTTTGCCCCCCCCCCCCCCCCCCCCCCCCCCTCCCATGTGAATTTACAGGTTACATTCACACTGGCGGCGGATTACAGTGAGTTCCCCGCTTCAAGCTTGAGCTGCGGCAAATTTTCCACCGCAGCTCAAACTCCTAGCGGGAGACTCAGTGTAATCCGCCTCCAGTGTGAATGTAACCTAAAAACACTACACTACACTAACATAAAATAAAGAGTAAAACACTACATATACACACGTACACTGCCCCCCCTTCCCCCCCAATAAAAATGAAAAACGTATCCTACAGCAGTGTTTCCAAAACGGAGCCTCCAGCTGTTGCAAAACAAAAACTCCCAGCATTTCCGGACAGCCATTGACTGTCCAAGCATGCTGGGCGTTTTGCAACAGCTGGAGGCACCCTGTTTGGGAATCACTGGTGTAGAATACCCCTATGTCCACCCCTATGCAATCCATAATTTAGTCCTCAAATGCGCATGGCGCTCTCACTTTGGAGCCCTGTCGTATTTCAAGGCAACAGTTTAGGGCCACATATGGGGTATCGCCGTACTCGGGAGAAATTGTCTAACACATTTTGGGGGGCTTTTTCTCCTTTTACCCCTTATGAAAAGGTAAAGTTGGGGTCTACACCAGCATGTTAGTGTCAAAAAAAACATTTTTGTACACTATCATACTGGTGTTACCCCATACTATTTCACAAGTGGTAAAAGAAAAAAAGCCCCCAAAATTAGTAACGCAATTTCTCCTGAGTACGGAAATACCCCATATGTGGGTGTAAAGTGTTCTGCGGGCGCACAACAAGGCTCAGAAGGGAGAGTGCACTATGTACATTTGAGGTCTAAATTGGTGATTTGCACAGGGGTGGCTGATTTTACAGCGGTTCTGACATAAACACAAAACAATAAATACCCACATGTGACCCCATTTTGGAAACTACACCCCTCACGGAATGTAACAAGGGGTACACTGAGCATTTACACCCCACAGGTGTCTGACGGATCTTTGAAACAGAGGTCTGTGAAAATGAAAAATAATTTTTTTTATTTGCACAGCCCACTGTTCCAAAGATCCGTCAAATGCCTTTTTAGTGTAAAAATTTTTTTTTTTTTACATATGCAAAAGTCGTGAAACACCTGTGGGGTATTAAGGCTCACTTTATTCCTTGTTACGTTCCTCAAGGGGTCTAGTTTCCAAAATGGTATGCCATGTGTTTTATTTTTTGCTGTTCTGGCACCATAGGGGCTTCCTAAATGCGACATGCCCCCAGAGCAAAATTTGTTCTCAAATATCCAAATATGACTCCTTCTCTTCTGAGCATTGTAGTTCGCCCGTAGTGCACTTCAGGTCAACTTATGGGGTACCTCCATACTCAGAAGTAGATGTTGTTACAAATTTTTGGGGGTATTTTCTGCTATTAACCCTTGCAAAAATGTGAAATTTAGGGGGAAACACACATTTTAGTGACATTATTTTTTTTATTTTTTTTTTACATATGCAAAAGTCGTGAATCCCCTGTGGGGTATTAAGGCTCACTTAATTCCTTGTTACGTTCCTCAAGGGGTCTAGTTTCCAAAATGGTATGCCATGTGAGGTTTTCTTTTGCTCTTCTGGCCCCATAGAGGCTTCCTAAATGCAACATGCCCCCCAAAAACCATTTCAGAAAAACGTACTCTCCAAAATCCCCTTGTCACTCCTTTGCTTCTGAGCTCTCTACTGCGCCCGCCGAACACTTTACATAGACATATGAGGTATGTGCTTACTCGAAAGAAATTGGGCTACAAAAAAAGTATACATTTTCTCCTTTTACCCCTTGTAAAAATAAAAAAATTGGGTCTACAAGAACATGCGAGTGTAAAAAATGAAGATTGTGAATTTTCTCCTTCACTTTGCTGCTATTCCTGTGAAACACCTAAAGGGTTAAAACGCTGACTGAATGCCATTTTGAATACTTTGGGGCGTGCAGTTTTTATAATGGGGTCATTTGTGGGGTATTTCTAATATGAAGAACTTTCAAATCCACTTCAAACCTGAACTGGTCCCTGAAAAATAGTGAGTTTGAAAATGTTGTGAAAAATTGGAAAATTTATGCTGAACTTTGAAGCCTCTGGTGTCTCCAAAAGTAAAAACTCATAAATGTTATGATGCAAATATAAAGTAGACATATTGTATATGTGAATAAAAAAAATTATTTGGAATATCCATTTTCCTTACAAGCAGAGAGCTTCAAAGTTAGAAAAATGCTAAATTTTCTAATTTTTCATCAAATTTGGGGATTTTTCACTAAGAAAGGATGCAAGTTACCACAAAATTTTACCACTATGTTAAAGTAGAATATGTCACGAAAAAACAATCTCGGAATCAGATTGATAACTATAAGCATCAGAGTTGTTAATGTTTAGTGACAGTGGTTAGATGTGCAAAAAATGCTCCGGTCCTAAGGTGTAAAATGGCCTGGTCCTTAACCCCTTAAGGACCCAGCCATTTTACACCTTAGGACCCGGCCATTTTTTGCCCATCTGACCACTGTCACTTTAAACATTAATAACTCTGATGCTTTTAGTTATCATTCTGATTCCGAGATTATTTTTTCGTGACATATTCTACTTTAACATAGTGGTAAAATTTTGTGGTAACTTGCATCCTTTCTTGGTGAAAAATCCCAAAATTTTATGAAAAATTTGAAAATTTAGCATTTTTCTAACTTTGAAGCTCTCTGCTTGTAAGGAAAATGGATATTCCAAATATTTATTTTATTTTATTCACATATACAATATGTCTACTTTATGTTTGCATCATAAAATTGACGTGTTTTTACTTTTGGAGACACCAGAGGCTTCAAAGTTCAGCAGCAATTTTCCAATTTTTCACAAAATTTTCAAACTCACTATTTTTCAGGGACCAGTTCAGGTTTGAAGTGGATTTGAAGGGTCTTCATATTAGAAATACCCCACAAATGACCCCATTATAAAAACCGCACCCCCCCAAAGTATTCAAAATGACATTCAGTCAGCGTTTTAACCCTTTAGGTGTTTCACAGGAATAGCAGCAAAGTGAAGGAGAAAATTCACAATCTTCATTTTTTACACTTGCATTTTCTTGTAGACCCAATTTTTGAATTTTTACAAGGGGTAAAAGGAGAAAATGTATACTTATATTTGTAGCCCGATTTCTCTCGAGTAAGCACATACCTCATATGTCTATGTAAAGTGTTCGGCGGGCGCAGTAGAGGGCTCAGAAGCGAAGGAGCGACAAGGGGATTTTGGAGAGTACGTTTTTCAGAAATGGTTTTTGGGGGGCATGTTGCATTTAGGAAGCCCCTATGGTGCCAGAACAGCAAAAAAAAAACACATGCCATACCATTTTGGAAACTAGACCCCTTGAGGAACATAACAAGGAATTAAGTGAGCCTTAATACCCCACAGGTGTTTCACGACTTTTGCATATGTAAAAAAAAAAAAAAATGTGTGTTTCCCCCCAAATTTCACATTTTTGCAAGGGTTAATTGTAGAAAATACCTCCCAAAATTTGTAACCCCATCTCTTCTGAGTATGGAGGTACCCCATAAGTTGGCATGAAGTGCATTACGGGCGAACTACAATGCTCAGAAGAGAAGGAGTCATATTTGGCTTTTTGAGAGCAAATTTTGGTCAGGGGGCATGTCGCATTTAGGAAGCCCCTATGGTGCCAGGACAGCAAAATAACCCCCACATGGCATACCATTTTGGAAACTAGACCCCTTGAGGAACGTAACAAGGGGTACAGTGAGCATTTACCCCCCACTGGTGTCTGTCAGATCTTTGGAACAGTGGGCTGTACAAAATATTTTATTTGCACAGCCCATTGTTCCAAAGATCCGTCAGACACCTGTGGGGTGTAAATTCTCACTGCACCCCTCATTACATTCCGTGAGGGGTGTAGTTTCCGAAATGGGGTCACATGTGTTTTTTTTTTCATTTTTGCATTTGTCAAAACCGCTGTAACAATCAGCCACCCCTGTGCAAATCACCTCAAATGTACATGGCGCACTCTCCCTTCTGGGCCTTGTTGTGCGCCCCCAGAACACTTTACGCCCACATATGGGGTATCTCCGTAGTCGGGAGAAATTGCATTACAAATTTTGGGGGGCTTTTTTCCCCTTTACCTCTTGTCAAAATGAAAAGTATGGGGCAACACCAGCATGTTAGTGTAAAAATTTTTTTTTTTTACACCAACATGCTGGTGTAGACCCCAACTTCCCCTTTTCATAAGGGGTGAAAGGAGAAAAAGCCCCCCAAAATTTGTTAGGCAATTTCTCCCGAGTACGGCGATACCCCATATGTGGCCCTAAACTGCTGCCTTGAAATACGACAGGGCTCCGAAGTGAGAGCGCCATGCGCATTTGAGGCCTGAATTAGGGATTTGCATAGGGGTGGACATAGGGGTATTCTACGCCAGCGATTCCCAAACAGGGTGCCTCCAGCTGTTGCAAAACTCCCAGCATGCCTGGACAGTAAACGGCTGTCCGGCAATACTGGGAGTTGTTGTTTTGCAACAGCTGGAGGCTCCATTTTGGAAACAGTGGCGTACCAGACGTTTTTCATTTTTATTGGGGAGGGGAGGGGGGCTGTGTACGGGTATGTGTATATGTAGTGTTTTTTACTTTTCATTTTATTTTGTGTTAGTGTAGTGTAGTGTAGTGTTTTTAGGGTACAGTCACACGGGCAGGGGGGATTACAGCGAGTTTCCCGCTACGAGTTTGAGCTGCCGCGCAAAATTTGCTGCATCGCAAACTTGCAGCCTGATACTCACCCCCCTGTACATTCACAGGGGGGGGACCTCCAACTGGTGCAAAACTACAACTCCCAGCATGCACAGTCTATCAGTGCATGCTGGCAGTTATAGTTTTGCAACAGCTGGAGGCACACGGGTTGGGAAACACTGAGTTAGGAAACAGACAATGTTTCCCAACCAGTGTGCCTCCAGTTGTTGCAAAACCACAACTCCCAGCATGCCCAGGCAGCCGAAGGGCATATTGGGAGTAGTGGTTACGTAAGAGCTGGAGGAGAACAGTTTGGGGACCACTGTGTAGTGGTGTCCAAGCTGCAGCCCTCCAGATGTTGCAAAACTACAACTCCCAGTATGCCAAAACTGTCCAGGCATGCTGGGAGTTGTAGTTCTGCAACATCTGAAGGGCCAGATGTTACAGAACTACAACTCCCAGCATGCCTGGACAGTAAGGGCATGCTGAGGATGTGTAGTTTTGCAACATCTGGAAGGGCACAGTGGTCTCCAAACTGTGGACCTCCAGATGTTGCAAAACTGCAACTCCCAGCATGCCCAGACACCAAGGGCTGTCTGGGCATGCTGGGAGTTGTAGTTTACAGGGTCCCATTACAGCAATGCATGTCGCTTTACGGCGACGTGCATTGCTGTAAAGGGCCCGACCACGGCTGAAGATCAACTCACCTGTCGCCACCGCCGTCTTCATCGCCGGGATCCGGGTCTTCAGGGACGAGGTAAGTACCGGGTCCGGTCCCCAGCACTCCCCCGTCCCCCGCCGCTTCCTCCGGTCTTCCTCCCGTCCTCTCCGGACTTCAAGGGGCCGGGCAGGACGGGAGGAAGTAACCGCCCCCCCTCCTGCGATTGGTCGGTTAACTAACCGACGGATCGCAGGGGATTGGAGGAGGTGGCCGGCGTGCCACCTCGCTCCTATACGTTAGCATGGTCCTGGCTGTCTGTGACAGCCGGGATCATGCGAAAATACCGGGTGGTCGGGTCCGAGAGACCCGATCAGCCCGGTATCGCCGCAGATCGCAAGGGCGATTTCCCTTGCGATTTGCGGCGATCGCCGACATGGGGGGCCTACATGGCCCCCCTCGGCGTTTGCCCTGGATGCCTGCTGAAGGATTTCAGCAGGCATCTGCTTCCGATCTCTGCCCGAGGCGCGGCAGAGACGGAGAAACACCAGGAAGTACTAGTACGTCCTGGGTCCTTAAAGCCCAGGGTGCCAGGACGTTCTAGTACGTCCCGGGTCCTTAAGGGGTTAAGGGGTTAAAGGGGTACTCGGGTGAAAATTTTTTTTTTTTTTTTTTTAAATCAACTGGTGCCAGAAATTTAAACAGATTTGTAAATGACTTCTATTAAAACATCTTAATCCTTCCAGTACTTATTAGCTGCTGAATACTACAGCGGAAATTCTTTTATTTTTGAAACACAGAGCTCTCTGCTGACATCATGAGCACAGTGCTCTCTGCTGGCATCTCTGTCCATTTTAGGAACTGTCCAGAACAGCATATATTTGCTATGGGGATTTCCTTTTACCCTGGACAGTTCCTAAAATTTCCAGAGATGTCAGCAGAGAGCACTGTGTTTGAAAAAGAAAAGAATTTCCTCTGTAGTATTCAGCAGCTGTATTGATATCCGTATACCCTGCAGTATTGTGATTCAATTGTACAGCAATATCATCTGTTCCATTCCCAACGTACGTTTCTGTCCATCTGTGCAAGAAAGTGACGTCCTCAGGGGATCTTATAGCATTAGAATACAATATATACAGTATATTGGGTATGCAGTAGAGCAGTGGTCTTCAACCTGCAGACCTCCAGATGTTGCAAAACTACAACTCCCAGCATGCCCGGACAGCTGTTGGCTGTCCGGGCATGCTGGGAGTTGTAGTTTTGCAACATCTGGACGTCCGAAGGTTAAAGACCACTGGTATTGGAGGTTGTACTCACGTTTCCCCGCAGCTCCGGACCGTCACCGCTCGTCACCGCTGCCCTGGATGTCACCCTCCATCGCTGTCGCCGCGTCCCTGTGGTGTCCCGCCGCTCCGGCATCCTCGCTCTCCGTCGCCGCCATCACATCGTTACGCACGCCGCTCCTATTGGATGACGGGACGGCGTGCGCAGCGACGTGATGATGACGATGGAGAGCGCCAACGATGCAGGGGATCCCGAAGAGGACGCTCCGGAGCCCTGAGGACAGGTAAGTGATCGTCAGCGGACCACACGGGGCACCGTAAACGGCTATCCGGTGGTGGCTGAAGCAGTCTGCGCTGGAGGATAGACGTTTATGCGATGGCCCCGACATACAAAAGCATTGTATGTTGATGCTGCCTCTGAGAGTGATCGTATGCTGAAATGATCGTATGTCGGGGCCATCGTAGGTCGGGGGGTCACTGTATATATATGGTATGCCGGGGCCATCGTAGGTCGGGGGGTCACTGTATATATATGGTATGTCAGGGCCATCGTAGGCCGGGGGGTCACTGTATATATATATGGTATGTCGGGGCCATCGTAGGTCGGGGGGTCACTGTATATATATGGTATGTCGGGGCCATCGTAGGTCGGGGGGTCACTGTATATATATGGTATGTCGGGGCCATCGTAGGTCGGGGGGTCACTGTATATATATGGTATGTCGGGGCCATCGTAGGTCGGGGGGTCACTGTATATATATGGTATGTCGGGGCCATCGTAGGTCGGGGGTCACTGTATATATATATATGGTATGTCGGGGCCATCGTAGGTCGGGGGGTCACTGTATATATATGGTATGTCGGGGCCATCGTAGGTCGGGGGGTCACTGTATATATATGGTATGTCGGGCCATCGTAGGTCGGGGGGTCACTGTATATATATGGTATGTCGGGGCCATCGTAGGTTGGGGGGTCACTGTATATATATATGGTATATCGGGGCCATTGTAGGTCGGGGGGTCATTGTATATATATGGTATGTCAGGGCCATCGTAGGTCGGGGGGTCACTGTATATATATGGTATGTCAGGGCCATCGTAGGCCGGGGGGTCACTGTATATATATATGGTATGTCGGGGCCATCGTAGGTCGGGGGGTCACTGTATATATATGGTATGTCGGGGCCATCGTAGGTCGGGGGGTCACTGTATATATATGGTATGTCGGGGCCATCGTAGGTCGGGGGGGTCACTGTATATATATATGGTATGTCGGGGCCATCGTAGGTCGGGGGGTCACTGTATATATATGGTATGTCGGGGCCATCGTAGGTCGGAGGGTCACAGTATATATATGGTATGTCGGGGCCATAGTAGGTCGGGGGGTCACTGTATATATATGGTATGTCGGGGCCATCGTAGGTCGGGGGGTCACTGTATATATATGGTATGCCGGGGCCATCGTAGGTTGAGGTGTCACTGTATATATATGGTATGTTGGGGCCATCGTAGGTTAAGGTGTCAATGTATATATATGGTATGTCGGGGCCATCGTAGGTCGGGGGGTCACTGTATATATATGGTATGTCGGGGCCATCATAGGTCGGGGGGTCACTGTATATATATGGTATGTTGGGGCCATCGTAGGTTGAGGTGTCACTGTATATATATGGTATGTCGGGGCCATCGTAGGTCGGGGGGTCACTGTATATATATGGTATGTCGGGGCCATCATAGGTCGGGGGGTCACTGTATATATATGGTATGTCGGGGCCATCGTAGGTCGGGGGGTCACTGTATATATATGGTATGTCGGGGCCATCGTAGGTTAAGGTGTCACTGTATATATGGTATGTCGGGGCCATTGTAGGTCGGGGGGTCACTGTATATATATATGGTATGTCGGGGCCATCGTAGGTCGGGGGGGTCACTGTATATATATGGTATGTCGGGGCCATCATAGGTGGGGGGGTCACTGTATATATATATGGTATGTCGGGGCCATCGTAGGTTGAGGTGTCACTGTATATATATGGTATGTCGGGGCCATCGTAGGTCGGGGGGTCACTGTATATATATGGTATGTCGGGGCCATCGTAGGTCGGGGGGTCACTGTATATATATGGTATGTCGGGGCCATCGTAGGTCGGGGGGGGTCACTGTATATATATGGTATGTCGGGGCCATCGTAGGTTGTGGGGTCACTGTATATATATGGTATGTCGGGGCCCTCGTAGGTCGGGGGGTCACTGTATATATATGGTATGTCGGGGCCATCGTAGGTTGAGGTGTCACTGTATATATATGGTATGCCGGGGCCATCGTAGGTCGGGGGGGTCACTGTATATATATGGTATGCCGGGGCCATCGTAGGTCGGGGGGTCACTGTATATATATGATATGTCGGGGCCATCGTAGGTCGGGGGGTCACTGTATATATATGGTATGTCGGGGCCATCGTAGGTCGGGGGGTCACTGTATATATATGGTATGTCGGGGCCATCGTAGGTTGAGGTGTCACTGTATATATATGGTATGTCGGGGCCATCGTAGGTCGGGGGGTCACTGTATATATATGGTATGTCGGGGCCATCGTAGGTTGAGGTGTCACTGTATATATATGGTATGTCGGGGCCATCGTAGGTCGGGGGGTCACTGTATATATATGGTATGTCGGGGCCATCGTAGGTTGAGGTGTCACTGTATATATATGGTATGTCAGGGCCATCGTAGGTCGGGGGGTCACTGTATATATATGGTATGTCGGGGCCATTGTAGGTTGAGGTGTCACTGTATATATATGGTATGTTGGGGCCATCGTAGGTCGGGGGGTCACTGTATATATATGGTATGTCGGGGCCATCGTAGGTCGGGGGGTCACTGTATATATATGGTATGTCGGGGCCATCGTAGGTCGGGGGGTCACTGTATATATATGGTATGTCGGGGCCATCGTAGGTCGGGGGGTCACTGTATATATATGGTATGTCGGGGCCATTGTAGGTTGAGGTGTCACTGTATCCCCGGTCAGTGAGACAAATTATTCCCATATATTCATTACTCTCAGGCCGCCAGGATAATTGTGACAATCCTAATGGACACCGTGCTTGGTTTCCCCACGTGGCGCGCTGTTTGCACGCCGGCGTCTTTCTGATAAAGCCCGTCCACTTTGTCCGCGCCTCCGTGACGCCAGGAGACGGCGGAACCTAATGACGTGGTATGTGTCTCCACACACGCGCAAATACAAGGTTGTCAATGGTAAGTGAACGGGTATCGTTATAGCCAATCTGAACACAGAGGTATTATTGGCCGTCTATGAAATAAGATAAAATTCCAATGTCCGCAGAAATGTTTAAAGGGGTACTCCGGTTAAAACTCCGGTTAAAAAATATTTGTAAATTAGGCAAAGCGAAGATGTGATATTCGGCACTGCTCCTACTGGCTAAACTGGACTGTACGACGGGCGTCTGACTAGGACAAACCAATAGAGATGTGGTGGTGCTCTGACGTAGTAGCAAAGTTCAAATCTTCAATACAGTAGAGAATAGAAAAACATCGGCACTCACCGGTCTTCTCTTTAAAAAGGCTTCTTTATTAATACTCACAACATGAAATGCAGTAAGGGAGAGGGACCCGTGCATATTTGTAAATTACTTCTATTAAAAAATCTTAATCCTTCCTGTGCTTATTAGCTGCTGAATACTACAGAGGAAATTCTTTACTTTTTGAAATGCTCTCTGATGACATCACGACCACAGTTCTCTCTGCTGACGTTATTATAATAATACTTTATTTATTGTTGTCCTTAGTGGGATTTGAACCCAAGTCCCCAGCACAGCAAGGCAGCAGTGCTAACCACTGAGCCACCATGCTGCCCTTAGCATACATCTGCTATGTATGATTGCTAAAATGGACAGAGATGTCAGCAGAGAGCACTGTGCTCGTGCTGTCATCAGTGTTCCAAAAAGAAAGGAATTTCCTCTGTAGCATTCAGCAGCTAATAAGTACTGGAAGGATTAAGATTTTTTAATAGAAGTAATTAACAAATATTGTAGCGTCGGCACTGCTGGCTTCTGCACCTGTAGGCGGGTGGACACTAAGTCGCTGTAGCGGAGTGAGGATACGGTGGTGCTCGGACTCATGTAGAATATAACATCAGTGCATGAGGAAACAAAGAAAAGTCGGCACTCACCGGATTTCCAATGCCAAGGTTTTCACCGGAGTACCCCTTTAAGCAATAAACCCACACGGCACATACATATGTAGGATAATAGAGGAAAGGAGTAAACATCTGAAAACTAGATGGACAATAATCTCGAAGTCTCCACCAAACACACCAAAGAGATGTTTGGAGGATTGTGGGACCCTCAGTCGGCTACTCAGGGGGAATGATAGATTAACACTTAAGTGTCCACCTGAACCCATCATCGCCCATTAGGGGGAGGGCTTGTTAGAAAATGATTGGCAGCCGCTTCTCTTCCTCCATGTTTGGCCGATCCATACAGACATGGACGTGTGTGAGCTGGGGACATGACCATCACAGGTACCGCTGGTCTACGACTTGTATTAGGGGGAAGTGGTGACAGTCCTGGTGGGTAGGAAAGACTCAAGGGTTATATAGGACAACAGTGTAAAGGAGTCAACAGGGGCCCAGATGTGCTTCATTCTTTCAGGCCCAATGGGCACCACCACCTATAGACTCTTATAATACCGGCTTCTTTCTCAGTAGTAGAAAAGCCTATGGGCCTAGATGGGACTTATACTGCCCCCCCCCCCCATAGCTCCACCCCTCACCATTAGAAGATTTGGTACATTACGATGTAGTAGGGAAGGAAACGCAGAACAATGGGGGCTCATTGAGGCTTGTATCCATTATGTGGGTAGGGGGTCCCAATGTGACCACAAGGAATGTAGGACTTTACCATCTTACTAGTTGAGTCTACACAGATCTAAGGACCCAGGGGTAGCGGGACCCCAATCTGATAGAATTACTGCCAGGAATTGTACTGACAAATCTTCATCGTCCACACAAGGAGAGGAAGGATGCACCGACTGCACATTCCCCGATAGTCAGAGATAGGTCCTGGTCAGAGGAAGGTGAGAGTGGGAGGGGGAAGAGGGACTTCTACTCCAAGTGATGGGACGTCAGTCCTTAGTGAGGAGGGAATAGACGTAGAAGAGTGAGTGTCAGGTAAGAGGGGACGCTTAATCCTGGGGGCGGTGGGATAGAATGTGCCCCCCCCCCCCATCTATAGATGTATTGCGGTATATACCATGGTCAGTCCATCATGTCTGACTGCTCTAGTCTTGTCAGGTGATGATGTTGGATGTTGGTTGTGTTGTCGGTGGGATAGTATGTGCCCCCCCCCCCCCCATCTATAGATGTATTGTGGTATATACCATGGTCAGTCCATCATGTCTGACTGCTCTAGTCTTGTCAGGTGATGATGTTGGATGTTGGTTGTGTTGTCGGTGGGATAGTATGTGCCCCCCCCCATCTATAGATGTATTGTGGTATATACCATGGTCAGTCCATCATGTCTGACTGCTCTTGTCTTGTCAGGTGATGATGTTGGATGTTGGTTGTGTTGTCGGTGGGATAGTATGTACCTCCCATCTATAGATGTATTGTGGTATATACCATGGTCAGTCCATCATGTCTGACTGCTCTTGTCTTGTCAGGTGATGATGTTGGATGTTGGTTGTGTTGTCGGTGGGATAGTATGTGCCCCCCCCATATATATATGTATTGTGGTATATACCATGGTCAGTCCATCATGTCTGACTGCTCTAGTCTTGTCAGGTGATGATGTTGGATGTTGGTTGTGCTGTCGGTGGGATAGTATGTGCCCCCCCCCCCCATCTATAGATGTATTGTGGTATATACCATGGTCAGTCCATCATGTCTGACTGCTCTAGTCTTGTCAGGTGATGATGTTGGATGTTGGTTGTTCTGTCGGTGGCATAGTATGTGCCCCCCCCCCCCATTTATAGATGTATTGTGGTATATACCATGGTCAGTCCATCATGTCTGACTGCTCTTGTCTTGTCAGGTGGTGACATTGGATGTTGGTTGTGTTGTCGGTGGGATAGTTTGTGCCCCCCCCCCCCCCATCTATAGATGTATTGTGGTATATACCATGGTCAGTCCATCATGTCTGACTGCTCTAGTCTTGTCAGGTGCTGATTTTGGATGTTGGTTGTTCTGTCGATGGGATAGTATGTGCCCCCCATCTATAGATGTATTGTGGTATATACCATAGTCAGTCCATCATGTCTGACTGCTCTAGTCTTGTCAGGTGATGATGTTGGATGTTGGTTGTGTTGTCGGTGGGATAGTATGTGCCCCCCCCCCCATCTATAGATGTATTGTGGTATATTCCATGGTCAGTCCATCATGTCTGACTGCTCTAGTCTTGTCAGGTGATGATGTTGGATGTTGTTGGTTGTGTTGTTGTTTGGTGATGGTTAAGGTACTTTTATAGCTGCTTCTCTTGTCTTGTCAGATGATGATGTTGGATGTTGGTTGTGTTGTCGGTGGGATAGTGTGTGCCCCCCCATCTATAGATGTATTGTGGTATATACCATGGTCAGTCCATCATGTCTGACTGCTCTAGTCTTGTCGTCATGTGATGATGTTGGATGTTGGTTGTGTTGTCGGTGGGATAGTATGTGCCCCCCATCTATAGATGTATTGTGGTATATACCATGGTCAGTCCATCATGTCTGACTGCTCTAGTCTTGTCGTCATGTGATGATGTTGGATGTTGGTTGTGTTGTCGGTGGGATAGTATGTACCCCCCCCATCTATAGATGTATTGTGGTATATACCATGGTCAGTCCATCATGTCTGACTGCTCTAGTCTTGTCAGGTGATGATGTTGGATGTTGGTTGTGTTGTCGGTGGGATAGTATGTGCCCCCTATCTATAGATGTATTGTGGTATATACCATGGTCAGTCCATCATGTCTGACTGCTCTAGTCTTGTCATGTGATGATGTTGGATGTTGGTTGTGTTGTCGGTGGGATAGTATGTGCCCCCCATCTATAGATGTATTGTGGTATATACCATGGTCAGTCCATCATGTCTGACTGCTCTAGTCTTGTCGTCATGTGATGATGTTGGATGTTGGTTGTGTTGTCGGTGGGATAGTATGTACCCCCCCATCTATAGATGTATTGTGGTATATACCATGGTCAGTCCCATCATGTCTGACTGCTCTAGTCTTGTCAGGTGATGATGTTGGATGTTGGTTGTGTTGTCGGTGGGATAGTATGTGCCCCCTATCTATAGATGTATTGTGGTATATACCATGGTCAGTCCATCATGTCTGACTGCTCTAGTCTTGTCAGGTGATGATGTTGGTTGTGTTGTCGGTGGGATAGTATGTGCCCCCCCACCAATAGATGTATTGTGGTATATACCATAGTCAGTCCATCATGTCTGACTGCTCTAGTCTTGTCAGGTGATGATGTTGGTTGTGTTGTCGGTGGGATAGTATGTGCCCCCCCCATCAATAGATGTATTGTGGTATATACCATGATCAGTCCATCATGTCTGACTGCTCTAGTCTTGTCAGTTGGTGACATTGTATGTTTCTGGTTGTGTTGTTGTTGGGTGATGGTTAAGGTACTTTTATAGCTGCTTCTCTTTTTCATGTTACTATTAATGACTCATTGGAAATTCCTTAAAATATCATTATATAAATTACATCTATTGAGGCTTCCATCATGACCACGGCTGGAAGCTTGAAGACCATTTACTTCTGCTCAGATAGAGTCCTAGCTCAGCCGAGTGACAGGGGTATGTATCAACCATTTATACCATTGGGGATAATGTCCTGCCACTCAGGAAACCACTCAGCTGAGCCATGGAAGGTCCTGAAGGCTCCATGAATGAAGCTTAACATTGCAACGATATTCTTACCTTGTAGCCAGTTGTTTGGACCATTCAATGTCTTGACTCTCACAATATTCAGATCTTGATATATTGAAGCTCCATGTTTGGTTTCCTCTTGACCTTTAATTGTATGGGAATATGGAGAACATCATGAAGCTCCTCTGTCCTCTGTTTAGGATTCTCATGGTCACTGCTGAGCCAATGTGAGGTGATGGCAGGGACTATAGTACACTGATGGGTGATGACTGCTGATGTATGGGGTTATGTGGGTCATAAAGGTCCAATGTGTAGAGCTACGTACCAGGATCACATGATGATAGATGGGGGGGCACATACTATCTCGCCGACAGAACAACCAACATCCAACATCATCACCTGACAAGACTAGAGCAGTCAGACATGATGGACTGACCATGGTATATACCACAATACATCTATAGATGGGGGGGGGGGGGCACATACTATCCCACAGACAACACAACCAACATCCAACATCATCACCTGACAAGACTAGAGCAGTCAGACATGATGGACTGACCATGGTATATACAACAATACATCCATAGATGTTGGATGCTGGTTGTGTTGTTGCTGGGATAGTATGTGCCCCCCCCCCCCCCTCTATAGATGTATTGTGGTATATACCATGGTCAGTCCATCATGTCTGACTGCTCTTGTCTTGTCAGGTGGTGACATTGGATGTTGGTTGTATTGTCGGCGGGATAGTATGTGCCCCCCATCCATAGATGTATTGTGGTATATACCATGGTCAGTCCATCATGTCTGACTGCTCTTGTCTTGTCCGGTGGTGACATTGTATGTTGGTTGTGTTGTCGGCGGGATAGTATGTGCCCCCCATCCATAGATGTATTGTGGTATATACCATGGTCAGTCCATCATGTCTGACTGCTCTAGTCTTGTCAGGTGGTGACATTGGATGTTGGTTGTGCTGTCGGTGGGATAGTATGTGCCCCCCCACATCTATAGATGTATTGTGGTATATACCATGGTCAGTCCATCATGTCTTACTGCTCTAGTCTTGTCAGGTGGTGACATTGGATGTTGGTTGTGCTGTCGGTGGGATAGTATGTGCCCCCCCCCTCATCTATAGATGTATTGTGGTATATACCATGGTCAGTCCATCATGTCTGACTGCTCCAGTCTTGTCAGGTGCTGACATTGGATGTTGGTTGTGCTTTCGGTGGGATAGTATGTGCCCCCCCCATCTATAGATGTATTGTGGTATATACCATGGTCAGTCCATCATGTCTGACTGCTCTAGTCTTGTCAGGTGGTGACATTGGATGTTGGTTGTGCTGTCGGTGGGATAGTATGTGCCCCCCCATCTATAGATGTATTGTGGTACATACCATGGTCAGTCCATCATGTCTGACTGCTCTAGTCTTGTCAGGTGCTGATTTTGGATGTTGGTTGTTCTGTCGATGGGATAGTATGTGCCCCCCATCTATAGATGTATTGTGGAATATACCATAGTCAGTCCATCATGTCTGACTGCTCTAGTCTTGTCAGTTGATGATGTTGGATGTTGGTTGTGTTGTCGGTGGGATAGTATGTGCCCCCCCATCAATAGATGTATTGTGGTATATTCCATGGTCAGTCCATCATGTCTGACTGCTCTAGTCTTGTCAGGTGATGATGTTGGATGTTGGTTGTGCTGTCGGTGCGATAGTATGTGCCCCCCCCCACCATCTATAGATGTGTTGTGGTATACACCATGGTCAGTCCATCTTGTCTGACTGCTCTAGTCTTGTCAGGTGCTGATTTTGGATGCTGGTTGTTCTGTCGATGGGATAGTATGTGCCCCCCATCAATAGATGTATTGTGGTATATACCATGATCAGTCCATCATGTCTGACTGCTCTTGTCTTGTCAGGTGATGATGTTGGATGTTGGTTGTGTTGTCGGTGGGATAGTTTGTGCCCCCCCATCTATAGATGTATTGTCACGATGCCGGCTGGCAGGTAGTGGATCCTCTGTGCCAGAGAGGGATTGGCGAGGACCGCGCTAGTGGACCGGTTCTAAGTCACTACTGGTTTTCACCAGAGCCCGCCGCAAAGCGGGATGGTCTTGCTGCGGCGGTAGTGACCAGGTCGTATCCACTAGCAACGGCTCACCTCTCTGACTGCTGATGATGGGCGAGGTACAAGGGAGTAGACAGAAGCAAGGTCGGACGTAGCAGAAGGTCGGGGGCAGGCGGCAAGGTTCGTAGTCAGGGTGGATAGCAGAAGTACTGGTACACAGGCTTTAGACACACAAAAACGCTTTCACTAGGCACAAGGGCAACAAGATCCGGCAAGGGAGTGCATGGGAGGAGGTCAGATAAAGGCAGGGAGCAGATGGAAGCCAATTAAGCTAATTGGGCCAGGCACCAATCATTGGTGCACTGGCCCTTTAAGTCTCAGGGAGCTGGCGCGCGCGCGCCCTAGAGAGCGGAGCCGCGCGCGCCAGCACATGACAGCAGGGGACGGGAACGGGTAAGTGACCTGGGATGCGATTCGCGAGCGGGCGCGTCCCGCTGTGCGAATCGCATCCCCAACGGCCATGACAGTGCAGCGCTCCCGGTCAGCGGGATAGTATGGGATAGTATGTGCCCCCCCCCATCTATAGATGTATTGTGGTATATACCATGGTCAGTCCATCATGTCTGACTGCTCTAGTCTTGTCAGATGATGATGTTGGATGATGTTGGTTGTGTTGTCGGTGGGATAGTATGTGCCCCCCCCCCCCCCCCCATCTATAGATGTATTGTGGTATATACCATGGTAAGTCCATCATGTCTGACTGCTCTAGTCTTGTCAGGTGGTGACATTGGATGTTGGTTGTGCTGTCGGTGGGATAGTATGTGCCCCCCATCTATAGATGTATTGTGGTACATACCATGGTCAGTCCATCATGTCTGACTGCTCTAGTCTTGTCAGGTGCTGATTTTGGATGTTGGTTGTTCTGTCGATGGGATAGTATGTGCCCCCCATCTATAGATGTATTGTGGAATATACCATAGTCAGTCCATCATGTCTGACTGCTCTAGTCTTGTCAGTTGATGATGTTGGATGTTGGTTGTGTTGTCGGTGGGATAGTATGTGCCCCCCCATCAATAGATGTATTGTGGTATATTCCATGGTCAGTCCATCATGTCTGACTGCTCTAGTCTTGTCAGGTGATGATGTTGGATGTTGGTTGTGCTGTCGGTGCGATAGTATGTGCCCCCCCCCACCATCTATAGATGTGTTGTGGTATACACCATGGTCAGTCCATCTTGTCTGACTGCTCTAGTCTTGTCAGGTGCTGATTTTGGATGCTGGTTGTTCTGTCGATGGGATAGTATGTGCCCCCCATCAATAGATGTATTGTGGTATATACCATGATCAGTCCATCATGTCTGACTGCTCTTGTCTTGTCAGGTGATGATGTTGGATGTTGGTTGTGTTGTCGGTGGGATAGTTTGTGCCCCCCCATCTATAGATGTATTGTCACGATGCCGGCTGGCAGGTAGTGGATCCTCTGTGCCAGAGAGGGACATTATCCCCATTTATACCATTGGGGATAATGTCCTGCCACTCAGGAAACCACTCAGCTGAGCCATGGAAGGTCCTGAAGGCTCCATGAATGAAGCTTAACATTGCAACGATATTCTTACCTTGTAGCCAGTTGTTTGGACCATTCGATGTCTTGACTCTCACAATATTCAGATCTTGATATATTGAAGCTCCATGTTTGGTTTCCTCTTGACCTTTAATTGTATGGGAATATGGAGAACATCATGAAGCTCCTCTGTCCTCCGTTTAGGATTCTCATGGTCACTGCTGAGCCAATGTGAGGTGATGGCAGGGACTATAGTACACTGATGGGTGATGACTGCTGATGTATGGGGTTATGTGGGTCATAAAGGTCCAATGTGTAGAGCTATGTACCAGGATCACATGATGATGTCTATTGAAGGTGATATTGTTATATATAATGTATGGGATATAAGCACAATGTATAGATTATCTATGTGTAGCACTGGGCTACATGCTGCTGATGTGAGGTCTATGAGGTCACCATGTGGTCTGTCCAGCAATGGTTCTCGTGCTGGTTTTTCATCTGATATTATGGGCACAGTTTTATGGTTACGGTTTTATGGGCACAGTTTTATGGTTACGGTTTTATGGGCACAGTTTTATGGTTACGGTTTTATGGGCACAGTTTTATGGTTACGGTTTTATGGGCACAGTTTTAGGGTTACAGTTTTATGGTTACAGTTTTATGGTCACAGTTTTATGGTTACAGTTTTATGGTTACGGTTTTATGGGCACAGTTTTATGGTTACGGTTTTATGGGCACAGTTTTATGGTTACGGTTTTATGGGCACAGTTTTATGGTTACGGTTTTATGGGCACAGTTTTATGGTTACGGTTTTATGGGCACAGTTTTAGGGTTACAGTTTTATGGGCACAGTTTTATGGGCACAGTTTTAGGGTTACAGTTTTATGGGCAGTTTTATGGGCACAGTTTTATGGTTACAGTTTTATGGTTACAGTTTTATGGGCACAGTTTTATGGTTACAGTTTTATGGTTACAGTTTTATGGGCACAAATTTATGATTACAGTTTTATGGTAACAGTTTTATGGTCACAGTGTTATGGTCACAGTTTTATGGCTACAGTTTTATGGTTACAGTTTTATGAATCTGTTTTAATGACTGATTCTTCCTCCACCCTCAGGAGATGTCAATAGAATACAGAGACCTGCTGAAAGCCTCGTCTGGAAGTGAAGGTAAATGTGACTATGGGAGCAATAAAGGGGGCACCTATCACTGATGGAATAAAGGGGGCACCCATCACTGATGGAATAAAGGGGACATCTATCACTGATGGAATAAAGAGGGCACCTATCACTGATGGAATAAAGGGGGCACCTATCACTGATGGAATAAAGGGGGCACCTATCACTGATGGAATAAAGAGGGCACCTATCACTCATGGAATAAAGGGTGCACCTATCACTGATGGAATAAAGGGGGCACCTATCACTGATGGAATAAAGGGGGCACCTATCACTGATGGAATAAAGGGGACACCTATCACTGATGGAATAAAGGGGGCACCTATCACTGATGGCATAAATGGGGGAACCTACCACTGATGGAATATAGGG
This sequence comes from Hyla sarda, assembly GCF_029499605.1. Taxonomy (NCBI): domain Eukaryota; kingdom Metazoa; phylum Chordata; class Amphibia; order Anura; family Hylidae; genus Hyla; species Hyla sarda. The sequence goes on from NW_026609310.1 coordinate 187,513, forward strand.
GGCACCTATCACTGATGGAATAAAGGGGGCACTTATCACTGATGGAATAAAGGGGGCACCTATCACTGATGGAATAAAGGGGACAACTCTCACTGATGGAATAAAGGGGGAACAAATTGGTTGTCACTGACTAAAATATTAAACATCTCCAGAACTTCTAGCATATTGATGGAGACTCCTGGGTCTGAAGGCTACACACCTTTACCTGAGAAGGTTATGGGGTAGAGTTCACATATAGCAGATGGTTACCTACCTCAGGGGTCTTCACCAAGGAGGGATCCCCCACTAAATTTCTTCAACTAAATGGCCATGAGGGACCTCTGGGCCAAAATAGAGTCAGGAGCCCAGTAATGTATGTGGTACAGGGGTGATCATTCATGTCCTGGTAAGGTTGGAGTATGTGGTACGGGGGGGATCATTCATGTCCCGGGAAGGTTGGTGTATGTGTTACGGGGGGATCATTCATGTCCTGGGAAGGTTGGAATATGTGGTATGGGGGGATCATTCATGTCCGGAAAGGTTGGAGTATGTGGTACAGAGATCATCATTCATGTCCTGGGAAGGTTGGAGTATGTGGTAAGGGGGGGTCATTCATGTCCCGGGAAGGCTGGAGTATGTAGCACAGGGGGGATCATTCATGTCCCGGGAAGGTTAAAGTATGTTGCACAGGGAGGATCATTCATGTCCCGGGAAGGTTGGAGTATGTGGTAAGGGGGGGATCATTCATGTCTTGGCAAGGTTGGAGTATGTGGTACGGTCGGAATCATTCATGTCCAGGGAAGGTTGAAGTATGTGGTACGGGGGAGATCATTCATGTCCCGGGAAGGTTGGAGTATGTGGTACGGGGGGGATCATTCATGTCCTGGGAAGGTTGGAGTATGTGGTAGGGGGGGATCATTCATGTCCTGGGAAGGTTGGAGTATGTGGTACCGTGGGGGTGGGGGAATCATTCATGTCCTGGGAAGGTTGGAATGTGTGGTAAGGGGGGATCATTCATGTCCCGGGAAGGTTGGAGTATGTGGTACGGGGGGGGGGGGATCATTCATGTCCCAGGAAGGTTGGAGTATGTGGCACGGGTGGAGGGAATCATTCATGTCCCGGGAAGGCTGGAGTATGTGGTAAGGGGGGATCATTCATGTCCCGGGAAGTTTTGAGTATGTGGTACGAGGGGATCATTCATGTCCTGGGAAGGTTGGAATATGTGGTATGGGGGGGGGAATCACTCATGTCCCGGGAAGATTGGAGTATGTGGTACCGTGGGGGGGGATCATTCAAGTCCCGGGAAGGTTGGAGTATGTGGTACAAGGGGATAATTCATGTATCGGGAAGATTTGAGTATGTGGTAGGGGGGGGGGATCATTCATGTCCCGGGAAGGTTGGAGTATGTGGTATGGGGGCATCACTCATGTCTGGGAAGGTTGGAGTATGTGGTACCGTGGGAAGGGGAATCATTCATGCCCCGGGAAGGTTGGAGTGTGTGGTATGGGGAGGATCATTCATGTCCCAGGAAGGTTGGATTATGTCATGTGGGGAGGATCATTCATGTCCTGGGAAGGTTGGAGTATGTGATACAAGGGGATCATTCATGTCTCGGGAAAGATGGAGCATGTAGTATGGGGTGGGATCATTCACGTCCCGGGAAGGTTGGACTATGTGGTGCGGGGGGATCAATCATGTCCCAGGAAGGTTGGAGTATGTGTTACGGGGGGGATCATTCATGTCCTGGGAAGGTTGGAGTATGTGGTATGGGGGGATCATTCATGTCCAGGAAGGTTGGAGTATGTGGTACAGAGATCATCATTCATGTCCTGGGAAGGTTGGAGTATGTGGTAAGGGGGGATCATTCATGTCCTGGGAAGGTTGGAGTATGTGGTAAGGGGGGGGATCATTCATGTCCGGGAAGGTTGGAGTATGTGGCACAGGGGGGGATCATTCGTGTCCCGGGAAGGTTGTAGTATGTGGTAAGGGGGGGATCATTCATGTCTCGGCAAGGTTGGAGTATGTGGTACGGTCGGAATCATTCATGTCCCGGGAAGGTTGAAGTATGTGGTACGGGGGAGATCATTCATGTCCCGGGAAGGTTGGAGTATGTGGTATGGGGAGGATCATTCATGTCCCGGGAAGGTTGGAGTATGTGGTAAGGGGGGGATCATTCATGTCCCGGGAAGTTTTGAGTATGTGGTACGAGGGGATCATTCATGTCCTGGGAAGGTTGGAGTATGTGGTATGGGGGGGGGGGTCATTCATGTCCCGGGAAGGTTGGAGTATGTGGTATGGGGGGGGGGGGTCATTCATGTCCCCGGAAGGTTGGAGTGTGTGGTATGGGGAGGATCATTCATGTCCTGGGAAGTTTGCAGTATGTGATACAAGGGGATCATTCATGTCTCGGGAAAGATGGAGCATAGTTACATAGTTACATAGTTACATAGTTAGTATGGTTGAAAAAAGACATACGTCCATCAAGTCCAACCAGGGGATTGAAGGGAAGGGTGTAAGGGGATAAGGGAAAGGGATGTAGTTTTATAATTCTGCATAAGCATTAATGTTATTTTGTTCCAGGAATGTATCTAACCCTGCTTTAAAGCTGTTAATTGTTCCTGCTGTGACCAGTTCCTGAGGTAGACCGTTCCATAAATTCACAGTCCTCACGGTAAAGAAGGCGTGCCGCCCCTTTAGACTAAACCTTTTCTTCTCCAGACGGAGGGAGTGCCCCCTCGTCCTTTGGGGGGGTTTAACCTGGAACAGTTTTTCTCCATATTTTTTGTATGGGCCATTTATATACTTATATACGTTTATCATATCCCCCCTTAAACGTCTCTTCTCAAGACTAAACAATTGTAACTCCTTTAATCGCTCCTCATAGCTAAGATGTTCCATGCCCCATATTAGTTTAGTCGCATGTAGTATGGGGTGGGATCATTCATGTCCCGGGAAGGTTGAACTATGTGGTGCGAGGGGATCAATCATGTCCCGGGAAGGTTGGAGTATGTGGTACGAGGGGGGATCATTCATGTCTCAGGAAGGTTGGAGCATGTGGCATGGGGGGGGGGGGAATCGTTCATGTCCCGGGAAAGTTGGAGTATATGGTACGGGGGGATCATTCATGCACCGGGAAGGTTGGAGTATGTGGTATGGGGGGCATCACTCATGTCCGGGAAGGTTGGAGTATGTGGTACCGTGGGGGGGGGAATCATTCATGTCCCGGGAAGGTTGGAGTATGTGGTACAAGGGGATAATTCATGTATCGGGAAGATTTGAGTATGTGGTAGGGGGGGGGGGGGGATCATTCATGTCCCGGGAAGGTTGGAGTATGTGGTATGGGGGCATCACTCATGTCTGGGAAGGTTGGAGTATGTGGTACCGTGGGGGGGGGAATCATTCATGCCCCGGGAAGGTTGGAGTGTGTGGTATGGGGAGGATCATTCATGTCCCAGGAAGGTTGGATTATGTCATGTGGGGAGGATCATTCATGTCCTGGGAAGGTTGGATTATGTCATGTGGGGAGGATCATTCATGTCCTGGGAAGGTTGGAGTATGTGATACAAGGGGATCATTCATGTCTCGGGAAAGATGGAGCATGTAGTATGGGGTGGGATCATTCATGTCCCGGGAAGGTTGGACTATGTGGTGCGGGGGGATCAATCATGTCCCGGGAAGGTTGGAGTATGTGTTACGGGGGGGATCATTCATGTCCTGGGAAGGTTGGAGTATGTGGTATGGGGGGATCATTCATGTCCAGGAAGGTTGGAGTATGTGGTACAGAGATCATCATTCATGTCCTGGGAAGGTTGGAGTATGTGGTAAGGGGGGATCATTCATGTCCTGGGAAGGTTGGAGTATGTGGTAAGGGGGGGGATCATTCATGTCCGGGAAGGTTGGAGTATGTGGCACAGGGGGGGATCATTCGTGTCCCGGGAAGGTTGTAGTATGTGGTAAGGGGGGGATCATTCATGTCTCGGCAAGGTTGGAGTATGTGGTACGGTCGGAATCATTCATGTCCCGGGAAGGTTGAAGTATGTGGTACGGGGGAGATCATTCATGTCCCGGGAAGGTTGGAGTATGTGGTATGGGGAGGATCATTCATGTCCTGGGAAGGTTGGAGTATGTGGTATGGGGGGGGGGTCATTCATGTCTCAGGAAGGTTGGAGCATGTGGCATGGGGGGGGGGGGGAATCGTTCATGTCCCGGGAAAGTTGGAGTATATGGTACGGGGGGATCATTCATGTACCGGGAAGGTTGGAGTATGTGGTATGGGGGGCATCACTCATGTCCGGGAAGGTTGGAGTATGTGGTACCGTGGGGGGGGGGAATCATTCATGTCCCGGGAAGGTTGGAGTATGTGGTATGGGGGACATCACTCATGTCCGGGAAGGTTGGAGTATTGGAGTATGTGGTAAGAGGGGATCATTCATGTCCCGGGAAGGTTGGAGTATGTAGAACTCCCCGTTCATGTCCAGGGAAGGTCAGAGTATGTGGTGTGGGGGGCATCACTCATGTCCATGAAGGTTGGAGTATGTGGTACCTTGGGGGTGGGGGTGGGGAATCATTCATTTCCCGGGAAGGTTGGCGTATGTGGTATGGGGAGGATCATTCATGTCCCGGGAAGGTTGGATTATGTCGTGTGGGGAGGATCATTCATGTCCTGGGAAGGTTGGATTATGTGATACAAGGGGATCATTCAGGTTTCGGGAAGGATTGAGCATGTAGTATGGGGGGGGATCATTCATGTCTCGGGAAGGATGGAGCATGTAGTATGGGGAGGGATCATTCATGTCCCAGAAAGGGTGGAGCATGTGGTACGGGGGGGATCATTCATGCCCCGAGAACAGTGGAGTATGTGGTATGGGGGGAGGGGGGGCGGGTAATCGTTCATGTCCCAAAAATAAAGTTGAGAAAATTTCAGTTAGTTTTCCCACACGATTGGATCCATTGGTCAGGTGACCTCCTCTGGACACACCTGTCTGGGATTTACCCTCATTGATAATCATAAACTGATCAGTGTAATAAACTGATCGATGATGAGTGGTCAGGTGGTGGGGTTCATCTACTTATAGTTGATATAACAGACAGAAGCCATGACTGACCATGTTCTATCTTTTGTACCCTAGAAGTCAGTATGAGGCTGTGGACTCCTCAATCGTCCTCGCGTCCTCTATACGCCCTGTGCATGGTCTGCGCTGCTCTCTTCTGCATCATTATTGCTCTCATCATCAGTTTTAGAAGTAAGTGTAAACTCAGGTTGTCCATTCACCACCATCTTCTGGTCTACATAGTCCACAGCGGATGCCTTCAACCTGTGGCTGCAAAGGTGCAACTTCCTGATTACAACAATCGGAGAACAACAGGACGAAGACGTATGATCTAGGACCACATTAATGTCCATCAATCAGGACTCTTACTTTACTAAATCTTACACCTCATTTTTTGGGGGTTCTAGGTCAGATATATGCTATATAGTACTCTTCACTCATACCATACTCTTCACTCATACAGTACTCTTCACTCATACAGTACTCTTCACTCATACAGTATTCTTCACTCATACAGTATTCTTCACTCATACCTTACTCTTCGCTTATATCATCCTCTTTGCTCATACCGTACTCTTCACTCATACCATATTCTTCACTCATACAGTACTCTTCACTCATACAGTACTCTTCACTCATACAGTATTCTACACTCATACAGTATTCTTCACTCATACCATATTCTTCACTCATACAGTACTCTTCACTCATACAGTATTCTTCACTCATACCTTACTCTTCGCTTATATCATCCTCTTTGCTCATACCATACTCTTCACTCATATACTCTTCACTCATACCGTAATCTCTACTTATCATACTCTTTGCTCATACCGTACTCTTCACTCATACAGTACTCATCACTCATATACTCTTCGCTCATGCCGTACTCTTCGCTCATGCCGTACTCTTCGCTCATACCGTACTCTTCGCTCATGCCGTACTCTTCGCTCATGCCGTACTCTTTGCTCATACCGTACTCTTCCCTCATACCATACTCTTCACTCATATCGTACTCTTTGCTCAAACCATACTCTCCACTCATACCGTACTCTTCACTCATATACTCTTCACTCATACCTTACTCTCCACTCATACGTACTCTTCACTCATATCGTACTCTTCACTCACACCATACTCTTCACTCATACCGTATTAGTCACTCATACCGTATTCTTCACTTATACGTACTCTTCGCTCATACCGTACTCTTCACTCATACCGTATTCTTAACTCATACCGTACTCTTCGCTCATACCGTACTCTTCGCTCATATCGTACACTTCGCTCATACCGTACTCATCACTCATATTGTACTCTTTTCTCATCCTGAACTCTACACTCATACCGTATTCTTCACTTATACGTACTCTTCGCTCATATCGTACTCTTCACTAATACCGTATTCTTAGCTCATACCGTACTCTTCGCTCATACCGTACTCTTCGCTCATACCGTACTCTTTGCTCATACCATACTCTTCGCTCATACGATACTCTTCGCTCATACCGTACTCTTCGCTCATACCGTACTCTTCGCTCATACCGTACTCTTCGCTCACACCATACTCTTCACTCATATCGTACTCTTTGCTCAAACCATACTCTCCACTCATACCGTACTCTTCACTCATATACTCTTCACTCATACCTTACTCTCCACTCATACCGTACTCTTCACTCATATTGTACTCTTTGCTCATACCATACTCTTCACTCATACCATACTCTTCACTCATACCTTACTCTCCACTCATACCGTACTCTTCGCTCATACCGTACTCTTTTCTCATCCTGTACTCTTCACTCATACCGTATTATTCACTCATACCGTATTCTTCACTTATACGTACTCTTCGCTCATATCGTACTCTTCACTCATACCGTATTCTTAACTCATACCGTACTCTTCGCTCATACCGTACTCTTCGCTCATACCATACTCTTCGCTCATATAGTACACTTCGCTCATACCGTACTCATCACTCATATACTCTTCACTCAAATACTCTCCACTCATACCGTACTCTTCGCTCATACCGTACTCTTTTCTCATCCTGTACTCTACACTCATACCGTATTCTTCACTTATACGTACTCTTCGCTCATATCGTACTCTTCACTAATACCGTATTCTTAACTCATACCGTACTCTTCGCTCATACCGTACTCTTTGCTCATACCGTACTCTTCGCTCATATCATACTCTTCGCTCATACCGTACTTTTCGCTCATACCGTACTCTTTGCTCATACCATACTCTTCGCTCATACCATACTCTTCGCTCATACTGTACTCTTCGCTCATACTGTACTCTTCACTCATACCGTACTCTTCGCTCATATCGTACTCTTCGCTCATACCATATTCATCACTCATATACTCTTCACTCATATCGTATTCTTCACTCATACCATATTCTTCACTCATACCGTATTCTTCACTCATACCATACTCTTCGCTCATACCGTACTTTTCGCTCATATCATACTCTTCGCTCATACCATACTCTTAACTCATACCGTACTCTTCACTCATATACTCTTCACTCATACCATACTCTTTTCTCATCCTGTACTCTTCACTCATTCCGTACTCTTCGCTAATACCGTACTCTTCACTCATAGTGTACTCTTCACTCATATCTTACTCTTCACTCATACCGTATTCTTCACTCATACCGTACTCTTTGCTCATACCGCACTCTTCGCTCATACTGTACTCTTCACTCATATCGCACTCGCCGCTCATATCGTACTTTTCGCTCACACCGTACTCATCACTCATATACTCCTCACTCATACCGTATTCTTCACTCATACCGTACTCTTCGATCATACCATACTTTTCACTCATACCGTACTCTTTGTTCATATCGTGCTCGTAGCTCACACCATACTCTTCACTCATACCGTACTCTTTTCTCATAGCATATTATTCACTCATACCGTACTCTTCGCTCATACCGTACTCTTAGCTCATATCGTACTCTTCACTCATATTGTACTCTTCACCCATACCATATTCTTCGCTCATACCTTACTCTTCACTCATACCATACTCTTCACTCATACCATACTCTTCACTCATATCATACTCTTTTCTCATACCATATTATTCACTCATACCGTACTCTTTGCTCATACTGTACTCTTCGCTCATACTGTACTCTTTGCTCATACCATACTCTTCGCTCATACCGTACTCTTTGCTCATACTGTACTCTTCGCTCATACCGTACTCTTCGCTCATACCGTACTCTTCGCTCATAATGTGCTCTTCGCTCATTTCATAGCTAATTTCTACGTGGATCTACTCTTCATTGGATAAATAACTTGTTGATTTTGTAATTCTAGCAACTGGAAGTAAACCGCTGGACCGTACCACAGAGTTCCAGATTGGTAACCTGAGTGAGAGCATGAAGATGAAGGTCGGTCAGCTCTCTCAGGACGGTAAGTCATTCATGGGCAGAGGGGGATGACTCAAGAAACAGAATGTGTCTCATTCCAGTACTCTTTCTATAGGGACCAAGCTCATGGAGAAGTTCCAGCAGGTGGACACTGCTTTGAAAGGCCTCCAAGTAGACCCGGCCATAGGTAAAGTCCTGGCACCATGGGAGAATGAAGGGTGAAGAGTAATCGGCCTTTCCTATCTTGTCGGGCTCTGGTAAAAGGAAAGCTTAGCTGTGATTGGTTGTTATGAGTAAAACCAGACAGCTTTGGTTTCAGACACAAGGAGCCACAAATAGTCATCCACGTGGCTCCAAAGTTGGTGGCCCCACAGAATCATGATGGGCGCTCACATTAATGGGGAACATCATGGTCGCTCCTTCATTTTAGGATTCTGCGGAGTGGTTGAGGTACCTCAGGTGAGATGATGTTTTTGGTATTTCAGGAAAACTTCAGAGCGATGTGCAGAGAGTGCTGGCCGCTGTCAATAGACTGTCCAACCAGATAAAGAGGCTTTCTAATGGTGAGTGTCTGGAGAAAAACAATCTAATATGTAGATCATAGGGAACAAGGATCAGACCCCAAAAACATTGCAGATCCAAATGGAGAGGCTGAAGCAACTGGAGAAGAGAGAAGAAGCCAACAAATGCATTATGTGTTCTATATGATCGTCCATTATCAATCATAGTGTCATGTCCGGGTCATGATGTAACATCTGCAGGTCATAATGTCTTCACAAGGTCATAATGTCATCTCATGGTGACGATGTTATCTCCTGGTGATGATGTTATCTCCTGATGATGATGTTATCTCCTGATCATGATGTTATCTCCTGGTTATGATGTTATCTCCTGGTGATTATGTTATCTCCTGATCATGATGTTATCTCCTGGTCATGATGTTATCTCCTGGTCATGATGTTATCTCCTGGTCACGATGTTATCTCCTGGTGATGATGGTATCTCCTGGTGATGATGTTATCTCCTGATCATGATGTTATATCCTGGTGATGATGTTATCTCCTGATCATGATATTATCTCCTGATCAAGATGTTATCTCCTGGTGATGATGATATCTCCTGATCATGATGTTATCTCCTGGTGATGATGGTATCTCCTGGTGATGATGATATCTCCTGATCATGATGTTATCTCCTGGTGATGATGTTATCTCCTGGTGATGATGTTATCTCCTAGTGATGATGTTATCTCCTGGTGATGATGTTATCTACTGGTGATGATGTTATCTCCTGGTGATGATGTTATCTCCTGGTGATGATGTTATCTCCTGGTGATGAGGATGTTATTTCCTGGTGATGAGGATGTTATCTCCTGGTGATGAGGATGTTATCTCCTGGTGATGAGGATGTTATCTCCTGGTGATGAGGATGTTATCTCCTGGTGATGAGGATGTTATCTCCTGGTCGTGATGTTATCTCCTGATCGTGGAGGGGATGTTATCTCCTGGTCACAATGGTTTCTCCTGGTCATGATGTTATCTCCTGGTGATGAGGATGTTATCTCCAGGTGATGAGGATGTTATCTCCTGGTGATGATGTTATCTCCTGGTCGTGGAGGATGTTATCTCCTGGTCATGATGTTATCTCCTGGTGATGATGTTATCTCCTGGTGATGATGTTATCTCCAGGTGATGAGGATGTTATCTCCTGGTCGTGGAGGATGTTATCTCCTGGTGATGATGTTATCTCCTGGTGATGATGTTATCTCCTGGTGATGAGGATGTTATCTCCTGGTGATGAGGATGTTATCTCCAGGTTATGAGGATGTTATCTCCTGGCGATGATGTTATCTCCTGGTGATGATGTTATCTCCTGGTGATGAGGATGTTATCTCCAGGTGATGAGGATGTTATCTCACGGTGATGAGGATGTTATCTCCAGGTGATGAGGATGTTATCTCCAGGTGATGAGGATGATATCTCCTGGTGATGATGTTATCTCCTGGTCACAATGTTATCTGCTGGTGATGATGTTATCTCCTGGTCACGATGTTATCTCCTGGTGATGATGTTATCTCCTGGTCACGATGTCATGTCCAGGTTTTGACGTAATTTCTAGTTCTTAATGTCTTCACCAAGTTAAGATATAATCTCCTCAACAGGTCATGATGTGATCTCCAGGTTGTGATGTCATCTCCGGGCCACTAGGTTATGTTGTTTTATATATGTGGGTAGATATATATATATATATATATTTATTAATAACTTATAATTTCCATGTTGTTTCCTTTTCTCCATGAAGGATCTGATGATGTCATCTGCCCCTCTGGTTGGTCTAAAAATCAGCTCAGCTGTTACCTTTACTCCAATGAAGAAAAAAAAACCTGGGAAGATTCCAAAAAAACATGCGAAGCCAAAAAATCTCACCTGGTGGTCATCAACACCGAGGAAGAGCAGGTCAGTGGGGGGGGGGGGTCTGTCAGGGGGGTCAGTGAGGGGGTCTGTGGGGGGGGTCAGTGAGGGGGTCTGTGGGGGTTTGGTAGAGTGATGGTTAATAGGGAGCCAAGAGGTGACCTCAAAAGGAGAACTGAGGGAGGAGAACAAAGATGTGATGGGAAACGTCTCTTCTCTCCACAGAATTTCATATTTGGGATCACAAAGGGGAAATACACCTGGATCGGTCTGACGGACGTGTCTGGAGAATGGATATGGGTGGACGGAACCAAATACGATTCTACCCCCCAGTAAGTGGGAAATGGTGCCGCAAGTGTTATCATCCTGTACCCCAAGTGTCATCATTCTGTACCCCGAGTGTCATCATCTTGTACCCTGAGTGTCATCATCCTGTAGCCCAAGTGTCATCATCCTGTACCCTGAGTGTCATCATCCTGTACCCTGAGTGTCATCATCCTGTACCCCGAGTGTCATCATCCTGTACCCCAAGTGTTATCATCCTGTACCCCAAGTGTTATCATCCTGTACCCCAATTGTTATTATCCTGTACCCCAATTGTTATTATCCTGTACCCCAAGTGTTATCATCCTGTACCCCAAGTGTTATCATCCTGTACCTCAAGTGTCATCATCCTGTACCCCCAAGTGTTATCATCCTGTACCCCAATTGTTATTATCCTGTACCCCAATTGTTATTATCCTGTACCCCAAGTGTCATCTTCCTGTACCCCGAGTGTCATCATCCTGTACCCCAAGTGTCATCATCCTGTCCCCCGAGTGTTATCATCCTGTACCCCAATTGTTATTATCCTGAACCCCAAGTGTTATTATCCTCTACCCCAAGTGTCATCTTCCTGTACCCCAAGTGTCATCATCCTGTACCCCGAGTGTCATCATCCTGTCCACCGAGTGTTATTATCTTGTACCCCGAGTGTCATCACCCTGTGCTCTGAGTGTTATCACCCTGTATCCCGAGTGTCATCATCCTGTACCCCGAGTGTCATCATCCTGTACCCCAAGTGTCATCATCCTGTACCCCAAGTGTCATCATCCTGTACCCCAAGTGTTATCATCCTGTACCCCGAGTGTCATCATCCTGTACCCCGAGTGTCATCATCCTGTACCCCGAGTGTTATCATCCTGTACCCCGAGTGTTATCATCCTGTACCTCAAGTGTTATCCTGTACCCCAAGTGTTATTATTCTGTACCCCAAGTGTTATCATCCTGTACCCCAAGTGTTATCATCCTGTACCACAAGTGTTATCATCCTGTACCCCGAGTGTTATTATCCTGTACCCCGAGTGTTATCATCCTGTATTCCAAGTGTTATTATCCTGTACCCCAAGTGTTATTATCCTGTACCCTGAGTGTTATCATCCTGTACCCCAAGTGTCATCATCCTGTACCCCGAGTGTTATCATCCTGTACCCCAAGTGTCATCATCCTGTACCCCGAGTGTCATCATCCTGTACCCCGAGTGTTATCATCCTGTACCCCAAGTGTCATCATCCTGTACCCCAAGTGTCATCATCCTGTACCCCGAGTGTTATCATCCTGTACCCCAAGTGTTATTATCCTGTACCCCGAGTGTCATCATCCTGTACCCCAAGTGTCATCATCCTGTACCCCAAGTGTTATTATCCTGTACCCCAAGTGTTATCATTCTGTACCCCAGGTGTCATCATCCTGTACCCCAAGTGTCATCATCCTGTACCCCAAATGTTATCATCCTGTACCCCAAGTATCAGTTTGTTTTTTAAACCTTTTTAGGGTGGAGATATTGACTTTACTATTCATGTTGTAGTAATTGGGTCCCCGGTCAGCCTGATGAGTATTTTGGCCATGGACTTGGAGGAGGAGAAGACTGCGCTCATCTGCATAACAACGGACAATGGAACGATGACCACTGCTCACGACGCTACTGGTTCATGTGTGAGATGAATATGTGAGAGGAACCAATGATCTGTGGAGACTGTTATATTACTCTGGACTATTATCTCATGATTATCTCTTCTGGAGACCACACAAAGTACCAGGAGACATATCAGATCAAGGGAAGATGGAGACAAAAGTCATAATCCTTGAAATTTAGCATTTCCAAGTAATTCAGAGTAGTATAATATAGAGCACATGTTGAAGGTCAATATAGGAGAACATATAGGAGGTTCATATTGAAGGTCCATATAGGCAAACATATAGGAGGTTCATATAGGAGGACATATAGGAGGTCCATATAGGAGAACATATAGGAGGTCCATATAGGAGAACATATAGGAGGTCCATATAGGAGAACATATAGGAGGTACATATAGGAGAACATATAGGAGGTCCATATAGGAGAACATATAGGAGGTCTATATAGGAGAACATATAGGAGGTCCATATAGGAGAACATATAGGAGGTCCATATAGGAGAACATATAGGAGGTACATATAGGAGAACATATAGGAGGTCCATATAGGAGAACATATAGGAGGTCCATATAGGAGAACATATAGGATGTCCATATAGGAGAACATATAGGAGGTACATATAGGAGAACATATAGGAGGTCTATATAGGAGAACATATAGGAGGTCCATATAGGAGAACATATAGGAGGTACATATAGGAGAACATATAGGAGGTCCATATAGGAGAACATATAGGAGGTCCATATAGGAGAACATATAGGAGGTCTATATAGGAGAACATATAGGATGTCCATATAGGAGAACATATAGGAGGTACATATATGAGGTTCATATAGGAGGACATATAGGAGGTTCATATAGGAGGACATATAGGAGAACATATAGGAGGTACATATAGGATGTCATATAGGAGGACATATAAGAGGTTCATATAGGAGAACATATAGGAGGTCCATATGGGAGAACATATAGGAGGTTCATATAGGAGGACATATAGGAGGTTCATATAGGAGAACATATAGGAGGGTCATATAGGATGTCATATAGGAGAACATATAGGATGTTCATATAGGAGAACATATAGGAGGACATAAAGGGTGTTAACGTTGAAGGTGTATATATGGAGTCTATATAGAATTTCCATCTGCATCAGGGGTCTTAAACTGGCGGTCCTCCAGATGTTGCAAAACTTCATCTCCCAGCATGCCTGGACATGCCCAGACCGCCATTTGCTGCAGATAATGGCTGTCGGGAATGTTGGGAGTTGAAGTTTTGCAACATCTGGAGGGCCACCAGTTTGAGACCCCTGATGTACATGATCCATGATGGCAGCTTTTATATAAGATGCTCCATTCAGAAGGTCCATGTTATTTTTGGAGTTTCATGCAGGAGACCCCTTTATTAGGACTATGTAGGTGACTCTTAATAATGGGAACATATTCAATGTATGATTGTCCTGAATGATAATAATCTGTCATCATTTCCAGACACCTTCACATGGAATATATTTATTGGGTGATGGTGACTGATCTCCTCCTGATCCTGATCTACCCCTGATCCTGATCTCCTCCTGATCCTGATCTCCTCCTGATAGTGATCTCCTCCTGATCCTGATCTCCTCCTGATCCTGATCTCCCCCTGATCCTGATCTCCTCCTGATCCTGATCTCCCCCTGAAAGTTATCTCCTCCTGATCCTGATCTCCTCCTGATCCTGATCTCCTCCTGATCCTGATCTCTTCCTGATCCTGATCTCCTCCTGATCCTGATCTCCTCCTGATAGTGATCTCCTCCTGATCCTGATCTCCTCCTGATCCTGATCTCCTCCTGATCCTGATCTCCTCCTGATCCTGATCTCCTCCTGATGCTGATCTCCTCCTGATCCTGATCTCCTCCTGATCCTGATCTGCTCCTGATGCTGATCTCCTCCTGATAGTGATCTCCTCCTGATCCTTATCTTCTACTGGCCCCGATCTCCTCCTGATTCTGATCACCCCCTGATCCTGATCTCCTCCTGATACTCATCTCCTCCTGATAGTGATCTGCTCCTGATCCTTATCTTCTACTGACCCTGATCTCCTCTTGATCCTGATCTCCTCCTGATCCTGATCTTCTCCAAAGCCCGATCTCCCCTTGTTCCTGATCTCCTCCTGATCCTGATCTTCTCCAGAGCCTGATCTCCCCT